>NW_024059077.1:25000-41611 GCF_016432855.1 Salvelinus namaycush | reverse complement strand
GTGAGATATACATGGTGGATGGAGGGTTAATATCCTGACCTAGTGAGATATACATGGTGGAGGGTTAATATCCTGACCTAGTGAGATATACATGGAGGGTTAATATCCTGACCTAGTGAGATACACATGGTGGAGGGTTAATATCCTGACCTAGTGAGATATACATGGTGGAGGTTTAATATCCTGACCTAGTGAGATATACATGGCGGAGGGTTAATATCCTGACCTAGTGAGATATACATGGTGGAGGGTTAATATCCTGACCTAGTGAGATATTCATGGTGGAGGGTTAATATCCTGACCTAGTGAGATATTCATGGTGGAGGGTTAATATCCTGACCTAGTGAGATATACATGGTGGAGGGTTAATATCCTGACCTAGTGAGATATACATGGTGGAGGGTTAATATCCTGACCTAGTGAGATATACATGGTGGAGGGTTAATACTGACCTAGTGAGATATACATGGTGGAGGGTTAATATCCTGACCTAGTGAGATATACATGGTGGAGGGTTAATATCCTGACCTAGTGAGATATACATGGTGGAGGGTTAATATCCTGACCTAGTGAGATATACATGGTGGAGGGTTAATATCCTGACCTAGTGAGATATACATGGTGGAGGGTTAATATCCTGACCTAGTGAGATATACATGGTGGAGGGTTAATATCCTGACCTAGTGAGATATACATGGTGGAGGGTTAATATCCTGACCTAGTGAGATATACATGGTGGAGGGTTAATATCCTGACCTAGTGAGATATACATGGTGGAGGTTTAATATCCTGACCTAGTGAGATATACATGGGGAGGGTTAATATCCTGACCTAGTGAGATATACATGGTGGAGGTTTAATATCCTGACCTATGATTACAGGCGGAGGGTTAATATCCTGACCTAGTGAGATATACATGGTGGATGGTTTAATATCCTGACCTAGTGAGATATTACATGGTGAGGGTTAATATCCTGACCTAGTGAGATATACATGGTGGAGGGTTAATATCCTGACCTAGTGAGATATACATGGAGGGTTAATATCCTGACCTAGTGAGATATACATGGTGGAGGGTTAATATCCTGACCTAGTGAGATATACATGGTGGAGGGTTAATATCCTGACCTAGTGAGATATACATGGCGGAGGGTTTAATATCCTGACCTAGTGAGATATACATGGTGGAGGGTTAATATCCTGACCTAGTGAGATATTCATGGTGGAGGGTTAATATCCTGACCTAGTGAGATATACATGGTGGAGGGTTAATATCCTGACCTAGTGAGATATACATGGTGGAGGGTTAATATCCTGACCTAGTGAGATATTCATGGTGGAGGGTTAATATCCTGACCTAGTGAGATATACATGGTGGAGGGTTAATATCCTGACCTAGTGAGATATACATGGTGGAGGGTTAATATCCTGACCTAGTGAGATATACATGGTGGAGGGTTAATATCCTGACCTAGTGAGATATACATGGTGGAGGGTTAATATCCTGACCTAGTGAGATATACATGGAGGAGGGTTAATATCCTGACCTAGTGAGATATACATGGTGGAGGGTTAATATCCTGACCTAGTGAGATATACATGGTGGAGGGTTAATATCCTGACCTAGTGAGATATACATGGTGGAGGGTTAATATCCTGACCTAGTGAGATATACATGGTGGAGGGTTAATATCCTGACCGTAGTGAGATATACATGGTGGAGGGTTAATATCCTGACCTAGTGAGATATACATGGTGGAGGGTTAATATCCTGACCTAGTGAGATATACATGGTGGAGGGTTAATATCCTGACCTAGTGAGATATACATGGTGGAGGGTTAATATCCTGACCTAGTGAGATATACATGGTGGAGGGTTAATATCCTGACTTAGTGAGATATACATGGTGGAGGGTTAATATCCTGACCTAGTGAGATATACATGGTGGAGGTTTAATATCCTGACCTAGTGAGATATACATGGAGGGTTAATATCCTGACCTAGTGAGATATACATGGAGGGTTAATATCCTGACCTAGTGAGATATACATGGTGGAGGTTTAATATCCTGACCTAGTGAGATATACATGGTGGAGGGTTAATATCCTGACCTAGTGAGATATACATGGTGGAGGGTTAATATCCTGACCTAGTGAGATATACATGGCGGAGGTTTAATATCCTGACCTAGTGAGATATACATGGTGGAGGTTTAATATCCTGACCTAGTGAGATATACATGGTGGAGGTTTAATATCCTGACCTAGTGAGATATACATGGCGGAGGTTTAATAGCCTGACCTAGTGAGATATACATGGTGGAGGTTTAATATCCTGACCTAGTGAGATATACATGGTGGAGGTTTAATATCCTGACCTAGTGAGATATACATGGTGGAGGGTTAATATCCTGACCTAGTGAGATATACATGGAGGTTTAATATCCTGACCTAGTGAGATATACATGGAGGTTTAATATCCTGACCTAGTGAGATATACATGGTGGAGGTTCAATCAAGCTAGTCGTCTTTATTACTTTCTTATTTCATTCTCTCTGGCACCTAAAGTTTTAAAAGTGTTTATAGTAGACAGAATGCGGCCGGACCATCGAATAATTGGCATATACTTTAGTCTTACAGAATTTCCATGTGGGCGAGGATACTGGGAATTTTATCAAAGCCTATTGGATGACAACTTAGCACAATAGAACACTGTGACAAATATGGGAAACCAGGCCTGGTATTCATAGCTGACTTTGAAAAGGTTTTTGATAAAGTACAACTTTGGATTTATATTTTAATTTTGGAGAACCTCTTATAAAATGGGTTAAAGTTATGTATAGTAACCCTAGGTGTAAAATAGTAAATAATGTCTACTTATCAGAAAGTATTAAACTGTAAAGAGGAGTAAAACAAGGTTGCCCACTATTGACATATCTATTTATTATGGCCATCAAAATGTTAGCTGTTAAAATCAGATCAAACAATAATAACAAGGGGATAGAAATCCATGGCTTAAAAACAAAGGTGCCATTGTATGTTGATGATTCGTGTTTTATTTTAAATCCACAATGTGGATCCCTCCACAGCCTCAGAGAGGATCTAGATACGTTTTCTAACCTCTCTGGATTACAACCAAATTATGACAAGTGTACTATATTACGTATTGGATCACAAAAAACTTTTACATTACCGTGAAGTTTACCAATAAAATGTTCTGACGGTGAAGTAGACATATTCGGTATTCATATACCGAAAGAAAGAAAGATCTCACTACAATACATTTTAAAAGAAAGTTAGCAAAAATAAATAAGATCTTGCTACTCTGGAAACAAAAATATGTGTCTATTTGTGGAAAAATCACCCTGGTTTACTCTTTAGTCATATCCCAGTTTACCCTGGTTTACTCTTTAGTCATATCCCAGTTTACCCTGGTTTACTCTTTAGTCATATCCCAGTTTACCTATTTGCTTATGGCCTTGCCTACGCCTAGCAACTTGTTTTATAAGTTATGTGAGCAAACAATATTACATTTTTATGGGAACGGCAAGCCAGACAAAATTAAACGTGCATATTTATATAATGAATATGAATTCAGAGAGCAGAAATTATTAAATATTAACGCATTAGACATTATCACTAAAGTCTTCATTCATACAGAGGTTTTACTTAAATCCAAACAGGTTCTCTAGCAGATTAGTAAGAATGTCTCGCCCCATGTCCAAGAATGGCATTTTTCCTTTTACAACCTCTCACTTTCGGTTATTTGAAAATGAAATGATCGCCAAATGATCTCTATTTTTAATAAAAGCCATATAAAGTTGGTTGCAATTTCAGTTTAATCCACCAGAAAAGACAGAGCAAATATTACAACAAATATTGTGGTTAAACTCAAATATACTAATTGATTAAAAAATTATTTTTTTAATTTTTTTAAAACGGTATAATCTTTGTAGGTTATATCATAAATAGGACTGGTGGCGTTATGTCACACATGCAGCTAACAAAAATATATGCAAATGTCTGCTCTACTCAAAATTACAACCAACTAATTGCAACACTACTGCAAAAATGGAAGAGGCAGGTGGAAGGGGGAGAAAGTAAGGAACTGGTCTGTCGGCCCTGAATTAAAGACCAAAATTGGCTAAAGAAAATTGTGATAAATAAAAAAGTATACCAGTTTCATATAGATTGCAAAATAGTTGGGAAGAGATTTTCGATGTACTGATTCCATGGCACTGGATTCAAAACTTTTTCAATTTAAATTATTATACAAAATTCTTGCAACCAATAGAATTTTATATATATATATATATATATATATATATATATATATATATATATATATATATATATATATATTAATGGGGGATACAATCTTCCCAGCTCTGCAGATTTTGCTGTGAGGAGGCAGAGTCATTAGATCATTTATTTTGGTATTGTCCATATGTAGCCTGTTTTTGGTCACAGGTCCAGGAATGGCTGAAGAATTACAACATTTACCTGGAACTAACGCTACTGATAGCAATACTGGGTGATTTGAAAAGTTAAAGTCAATCAATCAATAATAATTATTTCAGCAAAAATGTTAATCTTTAATTTACAATCTGTAGAAGCTATGAGAATAGAAAGGTTCAGTACTTTTGTGAAGCATCACATCACAGCACAGTTGAAAAATATATGGCAAATATCTATCAAAAATGGATGATGTTGAGAGATAGATGGGAGGGGATGAATGGAGCTCAAGGGTGGGACTAATAACAAGATAACCATTGTAAAACATACGGGGTCTATAAAATGTATATAGGTTCAGAAATGTTGTGAAATAGCACAGTTACAAATAGAAATCCAACTGGATGGACATCAGAAATAGAGGAAGGACTAAAAACAAACAAAATATATCTATTGTAAAATAGATAGTGTCTGTAAAATGTGTATAAGATGTATAAACTGAAGGTAGAAGCCTAAGTGTTGTTGTTTATTAGTTTACTCCAATTGGGGGAGGGGTGGTAGGGTTTGGGGAATAATAAAGGTATATTCTAAAAGAAGTATGTATGTGTATGTAAGTATATATGAATGTTTATGTGTGCATATGTATACATATGTATATATATGGGTATGCATGTGTATCGTATGTATGTATGTATGTATGTATGTATGTATGTATGTATGTATGTATATATGTGTATATGTATGAATGTTTATGTGTGCATATGTATACATGTGTATATATATGGGTATGCATGTGTATCGTATGTATGTATGTATGTATGTATGTATGTATGTATGTTTATTTGTGCATATGTATACATGTGTATATATATGGGTATGCATGTGTATCGTATGTATGTATGTATGTATGTATGTATGTATGTATGTATGTATGTATGTATGTATGTATGAATGTTTATGTGTGAATATGTATACATATGTATATATATGGGTATGCATGTGTATCGTATGTATATATATGGGTATGCATGTGTATCGTATGTATCGTATGTATGTATATGGATATATATATTTACCCCCCAAAATATATGGGGGATTGGAAATGATGCAGACAATTACATTGATGGAAGCTACAATCTATATGCAATATGAAAGCTGATCTACCCCCTTAAAATCAAAAATAAAACATTTATACCAGTGTAAAAATTGACTACAACGTGTAAATAGGATAATTTAATCTGTCTCGTCCAAAAGAGAGATTTACGAGATGCTACGAGATGGAAAATGATGTGAAGGGAACCGGAACAGTTTTCCTTGGGTTTATTTCAACCCTGCCTCCAGCACCCAAGTAATCATCAATTCTGAGCACAGCTGCACTGAACCCATCATAATGCATATGGTCAATTTGGTTTGACATTCGATTTCCCCACGGGGCTAGTTAGGGACCATCAGTAAATTACACAATGGTACATGGGACAATATTTTAAAATGTCAATAGCTCCAAATTTCAAAGACTTACAAACCTCAAACCAACTACACTGAGTATATCAAACATTAGGAACACCTTCCTCATATTGAGTTGCCCTCTGATTAGCACACATACACAATCTATGTCTCAATTGTCTCAAGGCTTAAAAATCCTTCTTTAATCTGTCTCCTCCCCTTCATCTACACGGATTGAAGTGGATTTATTAAAAAGTGACATCAAAAGAGATCATAGCTTTCACCTGGATTCATCTGGTCAGTCTATGTCATGGAAAGAGCAGCTGTCCTTAATGTTTTGTATACTCAGTGTATAAATTATAGAAATTAATTGAAAGCATTTAAATGAGACAATTAAAACTTGTACAACATGAAGATATTGTACCATTTGTACTGTATCAGTTATTGAGGGTCCTTTACCAGTCCCGCAGATGGGCTATCCAAAGTTAAACCAACTTCGCTACGGTCGCACACCGGCCGGCTGAAGCTAATTGGCTAAAGAAGTTGGCTATCTTGCTAGCTAGTCTTGGCTACTTCCAGACAAGACCTGGCTACACTGTTACAAATGATCTAGAAGGGAAAGTGACTATAACTGTGTACTGTTTTGGCAGTGTGAATGTCCAAACGCTTCCCACGTTCAAACACACACACAAGAGACACGACATCAAAGTACGCCCCCAAAGATCCAAATATCGTTCTCAGTTGCATTTCCTAATGAAGAGAATTGAAACAGAGGCTAAATCAGGACGTTCAGCCTCCATTTAAAGCGCGATGTTGCCGTCTCTCTCTCTCTCTCTCTCTCTCTCTCTCTCTGTCTCTGTCTCTGTCTCTGTCTCTGTCTCTGTCTCTGTGTCTCTCTCTCTCTCTCTCTCTCTCTGTGTGTCTCTGTGTCTCTCTGTCTCTCTGTGTCTCTGTGTCTCTCTGTCTCTCTGTCTCTCTGTGTCTGCATATCAGCCTGTAGCGTCTCTCTAAGAGTGTCAATATAATCAATTTTACTGCTCTTCTGCTACCTTGTGTGTAATATATTTGTAACGGCAGTCCTCCTCCTCTTCATCTGAAGAGGAGGAGTATTGAGGGAACCAAGGCGCAGCGTAGTGAAAAGACATAATTTATTAAAGAAAACACGAACTTGACTAAACTAACAAAACAATAAACGGTGTAGACAAACCTAGACGACGAACTTACATAAAACAAGAAGAACGCACGAATAGGAAACATAGGCTACACAAAACGAACAAACCGTAAACAGTCCCGCGTGGTGTACAGACACAGACACGGAAGACAATCACCCACAACGAACACTGTGACAACGCCTACCTAAATATGACTCTTAATTAGAGGAACGCCAAACACCTGCCTCTAATTAAGAGCCATACCAGGCAACCCAAAACCAACACAGAAACAGAAAACATAGAATGCCCACCCAACCTCACGTCCTGACCAACTAACACATACAACAAACTAACAGAAATAGGTCAGGAACGTGACATAACCCCCCCCATAAGGTGCGAACTCCGGGCGCACCAGCACAAAGTCTAGGGGAGGGTCTGGGTGGGCATCTGACCACGGTGGTGGCTCAGGCTCCGGGCGAGGTCCCCACCCCACCATAATCAATCCTAGCCTCCCTCTCCCCCTACAAATGTCCACCCTCAATTTACCCCCACAAAATCCTCTTAGTAACATAAATGACAGGGACAGCACCGGGACAGAGAGATTGATAAGAATAAAGAGGTAGATCAAGATAGAGAGGGAGAACATGATAGAGGGGCAACTCCGGACTGAAAGGCAGCTCCGGACAGAGAGACAGCTCTGGACTGAGGGGCAGTTCTGGGTATATAGCCGTTGCTGGCTGAAGGGCAGCTCATGGCTGACTGACGAATCTGGACGCTCATGGCAGGCTGACGGCTCTCGACGCTCATGGCTGGCTGACGGCTCTCGACGCTCATGGCTGGCTGACGGCTCTCGACGCTCATGGCTGGCTGACGGCTCTCGACGCTCATGGCTGGCTGACGGCTCTCGACGCTCATGGCTGGCTGACGGCTCTCGACGCTCATGGCTGGCTGACGGCTCTCGACGCTCATGGCTGGCTGACGGCTCTCGACGCTCATGGCTGGCTGACGGCTCTCGACGCTCATGGCTGGCTGACGGCTCTCGACGCTCATGGCTGGCTGACGGCTCTCGACGCTCATGGCTGGCTGACGGCTCTCGACGCTCATGGCTGGCTGACGGCTCTCGACGCTCATGGCTGGCTGACGGCTCTGGCAGATCCTGTCTGGTTGGCGGCTCTGGCAGATCCTGTCTGGTTGGCGGCTCTGGCAGATCCTGTCTGGTTGGCGGCTCTGGCGGATCCTGTCTGGTTGGCGGCTCTGGCGGATCCTGTCTGGTTGGCGGCTCTGGCGGATCCTGTCTGACGGGCGGCTCTAGCGGCTCCTGTCTGGCGGACGGCTCTAGCGGCTCCTGTCTGGCGGACGGCTCTAGCGGCTCCTGTCTGGCGGACGGCTCTGTAGGCTCATGGCAGACGGGCGGCTTTGCAGGCTCATGGCAGACGGGCGGCTTTGCAGGCTCATGGCAGACGGGCGGCTTTGCAGGCTCATTGCAGACGGATGGCTCAGACGGCGCTGGGGAGACGGATGGCTCAGATGGCGCTGGGGAGACGGATGGCTCAGATGGCGCTGGGGAGACGGATGGCTCAGATGGCGCTGGGGAGACGGATGGCTCAGATGGCGCTGGTGAGACGGATGGCTCTGGCCAGATAAGGCGCACAGTAGACCTGGTGCGTGGTGCCGGAACTGGAGGCACCGGGCTAAGGATACGCACCTTCATACTAGTGTGGGGAGCAGGGACAGGGCACACTGTACTCTCAAAGCCCACTCTATACCTGGTGCGTGGTACCGGCACTGGTGACACCGGGCTGAGGACAAGCACATCAGGATTAGTAGGGGGAGAAGAAACAGTGTGTACAGGGCTCTGGAGACGCACAGGAGGCTTAGTGCGTGGTGCCGGAACTGGAGGCACCGAACTGGATACACGCACTACAGGGAGAGTGCGTGGAGGAGGAACAGGGCTCAGGAGACGCACAGGTAGCCTAGTCCGTAGTGTAGGCACTGTAGGTACTAGGCTGGGGCGGGGAGGTGGCGCCGGAAATACCGGACCGTGGAGGCGTACTGGCACTCTTGAGCATTGAGCCTGCCCAACCTTACCTGGTTGAATACTCCCGGTCGCCCGACCAGTGCGGGGAGGTGGAATAACCCGCACCGGCCTATGTAGGCGAACCGGGGAAACCATGCGTAAGGCAGGTGCCATGTATGCCGGCCCGAGGAGACGCACTGGAGACCAGACGCGTTGAGCCGGCCTCATGACACCTGGCTCAATACCCAATCTAGCCCTACCAGTGCGGGGAGGTGGAATAACCCGCACTGGGCTATGCACTCGTACAGGAGACACCGTGCGCTCTACTGCGTAACACGGCGCCTGCCCGTACTCCCGCTCTCCACGGTAAGCCTGGGAAGTGGGCGCAGGTCTCCTACCTGCCCTTGGCCCACTACCTCTTAGCCCCCCCCCAAGAAATTTTTGGGTGTTACTCACGGGCTTTTTGGGCTTCCGTGCAAGACGCGTTCCCTCATAACTCCGGTTCCTCTCTCTCTTTTCCTCCACTCTCCGAGCTGCCTCCAGCTGTTCCCATGGACGGTGATTCACTTTAGCCCATGGTCCTTCTCCGTTAAATATTTGCTCCCAACTCCACAAGTCCTGTATACTTCCCCGTTGCTCCAAATTACGCTGCTTGGTTCTGGATTCTTGGTGGGTGATTCTGTAACGGCAGTCCTCCTCCTCTTCATCTGAAGAGGAGGAGTATTGAGGGAACCAAGGCGCAGCGTAGTGAAAAGACATAATTTATTAAAGAAAACACGAACTTGACTAAACTAACAAAACAATAAACGGTGTAGACAAACCTAGACGACGAACTTACATAAAACAAGAAGAACGCACGAATAGGAAACATAGGCTACACAAAACGAACAAACCGTAAACAGTCCCGCGTGGTGTACAGACACAGACACGGAAGACAATCACCCACAACGAACACTGTGACAACGCCTACCTAAATATGACTCTTAATTAGAGGAACGCCAAACACCTGCCTCTAATTAAGAGCCATACCAGGCAACCCAAAACCAACACAGAAACAGAAAACATAGAATGCCCACCCAACCTCACGTCCTGACCAACTAACACATACAACAAACTAACAGAAATAGGTCAGGAACGTGACAATATTACCAGTTAACAAGATAAATGACATTTTAAAAAAAACAATGGGAAAATACTTTGGAGCACTAATTATATTATGGGCTGAAAATCCAACTCCATCGTTCACTAATTATATTATGGGCTGAAAATCCAACTCCATCGTTCACTAATTATATTATGGGCTGAAAATCCAACTCCATCGTTCACTAATTATATTATGGGCTGAAAATCCAACTCCATCGTTCACTAATTATATTATGGGCTGAAAATCCAACTCCATCGTTCATTGAAGTTAACACAACTTGTTTACAATCATTTTTATGATAATTTCACTGGTAAAGTGGAATGACACTGAATCATCACATTTGTGTATTGAAGATAATGAAAGAGAAGAATTGACGTTTTGAATTCGGTCAAGTATGTGTGGAAGAGGTGGAAAAACTATTGTTATCCATCAATAACGATCAGCCACCAGATATAGACAACATAGATGAGAAACTATTGAGAATGGTAGCAGACTGTATTACCACCAGATATAGACAACATAGATGAGAAACTATTGAGAATGGTAGCAGACTGTATTACCACCAGATATAGACAACATAGATGAGAAACTATTGAGAATGGTAGCAGACTGTATTGCCACCAGATATAGACAACATAGATGAGAAACTATTGAGAATGGTAGCAGACTGTATTACCACCAGATATAGACAACATAGATGAGAAACTATTGAGAATGGTAGCAGACTGTATTACCACCAGATATAGACAACATAGATGAGAAACTATTGAGAATGGTAGCAGACTGTATTGCCACCAGATATAGACAACATAGATGAGAAACTATTGAGAATGGTAGCAGACTGTATTACCACCAGATATAGACAACATAGATGAGAAACTATTGAGAATGGTAGCAGACTGTATTACCACCAGATATAGACAACATAGATGAGAAACTATTGAGAATGGTAGCAGACTGTATTACCACCATGTCTTTAAGTAAAGCCTGAAAGGAGTGTGTGTCCACAGGTGTGGAAGGTAGCTAAAGTAACTCCACTACCTAAACATAGTAAAGCCCCCTTTGCTGGCTCTAACAGCCGACCAATCAGTTTCCTGCCTGTTCTTAGTAAACTGACTGACTACTGACTTTCTGCATGCATATAGAGAAAGGCACACAACTTGCACTGCACTGACTCACATGACTGATGATTGGCTAAAAGAAATGGCTAATAAGATGATAGTTGGAGCTGTTTTGTTAGATTTCAGTGCAGCCTTTGATGTTATTGAAATAAACTCACTTGTCACGGCTTTACATCACCTACTATCACATGGTTGAAAAGTTATTTATCCAGTAGAACCTAGAGAGTGTTCTTCAATGGAAGCTTCTCTAACATCAGTATATGTACAATGAGGTGTCCATCAGGGAAGTTGCCTCGGGCCGTTACTCTTCTCTATTTTAACAAATGATTTGCCACTTATCTTACAAGAAGCTAAAATGACCTGGTATGCTGATGATTGTACACTATACACATCAGCACCTACAGCCAGTGAGCTTACTGAGACTCTTAGCAAGGAGTTACAGTCAGTGTTAGAATGGGTCATTAACACTGGTCTTAAATACATCCAAAACCAAAAGCATTGTATCTGGTTCAAAGCGTTCTCCAAGACCTAAAGCTCAACTGGAGTTGTACATGAAGGGTGTGACCATTGAACAAGTTGAAGCAGCTGAACTCTGAGGAGTAGCATTGGATGGTCAGTTATCATGGTCAAGTCATATTGACAAAGATGTTGTGAAGACGGGGAGAGGTATGTCTGTTACAAAAATATATTCTGTGTTTTTTGACACAAAGATCAACTGCACTAGTTGTTCAGGATCTTGTCCCATCATCTGTCCAGTAATATGGTCAGGTGCAACAAAGAAAGAGCTCGCAAAGTGTGGTGGCATATTTCTGCTTTACCAAATGAGGAGAGTTACAAACTACACACACCAGTCAGAGTTATACTTAAACTACATATTTAATAATAATAAGCTTTGCAATAGCAATTTGACTTTCAATGATGTGCCATCTCTAATGAACCATTGGAAGTGACAACAGAAAATTACAAAGATCTTTTATAGCCAAGATACACCCCTCTCAACGTACATGACGAACCACACATCTTAGAAACTCTTCACAAAGGGACTTTGAAAGGAGTATCCCTTAGCCAGATAATATTCGCTATAAATTATCGCTCAGTTTGGTCCATAAGACGAGGTTCTAATCTCGTTCCTGGTACTTCATAGCACAGAACCATTACCTCATCAAATCTGGAATGCTCTTTAGGTTTTATCCCCCAAAGACATCGTAAATCTCCTCTGTCAGTGCTATCTCATAGAGGCCCATCCTCAGTGGAACACACACACACAATAGTTAACACAATACTCTATTCTGTCGAATAAAACAACCATTATAATGTAATACAAGCATTATAACATAATCTTGCAATTTTCCACGACAAAAGCTGCAGCTGGCTCAAAACCAAGCAGCATGCTTTGCCCTTAACTGCAAATACATCATCCTTGGTGTCAACATCACCAATAAACTTTCATGGTCCAAACACACCAAGACAATCGTGAAGAGGGCATGACAACACTTTTTCCCCTTCAGGAGACTGAAAAGATTTGGCATGGGTCCCCAGATCTTCAAAAAGTTCTGCAGCTGCACCATCGAGAGCATCCTGACCGGTTGCATCACTGCCTGGTATGACAACTGCTTGGCCTCTGACTGTAAGGCGCTACAGAGGGTTGTGCGCACGGCCAAGTACATTACTGGGGCCAAGCTTCCTGCCATCCAGGACCTCTATACCAGGCGGTGTCAGAGGAAACACCCAAAATTTGTCAAAGACTCCAGTCACCCAAGTCATAGACTGTTCTCTCTGCTACCGCATGGCAAGCGGTACCGGAACGCCAAGTCTAGGACCAAAAGGCTCCTTAACAGCTTCTACCCCCAAGCCATAAGACTGCTGAACAATTAATCAAATGGCCACCCGGACTATTTACATTTGTTTTTACACTGCTGCTGCTCACTGTTTATTGCCTATGTATAGTCACTTCACCCCTACCTACATGTACAAATGACTTTGATAGCCTCCAGAGAGAGGAGTGGCGCTGTGATACCGGTACTGAGTCAGTGTGGAGGCTATATACAGGGGGTACCGGTACTGAGTCAGTGTGGAGGCTATATACAGGGAGTACCGGTACAGAGTCAATGTGGAGGCTATATACAGGGGGTACCGGTACAGAGTCAATGTGGAGGCTATATACAGGGGGTACCGGTACAGAGTCAATGTGGAGGTACCCCCTGTATATAGCCTCCACACTGACTCGGTACCGGTACCCCCTGTATATAGCCTCCACACTGACTCAGTACCGGTGCCCCTGTATATAGCCTCCACACTGACTCGGTACCGGTACCCCCTGTATATAGCCTCCACACTGACTCGGTACCGGTACCCCCTGTATATAGCCTCCACACTGACTCGGTACCGGTACCCCCTGTATATAGCCTCCACACTGACTCGGTACCGGTACCCCCTGTATATAGCCTCATTATTGTTATTTTATTGTGTTAGTTTTGATTATTTTTTTCTTTAGTTTATTTAGTAAATATGTTTTTGCATTGTTGGTTAAGGGCTTGTAAGTAAGCATTTCACGGTAAGGTTGTACTCAGCGCATGTGACAAATAAAGTTTGATTTGATTTGAACATGCATGACAGTCTTTCATGGTTGAGGGTTGAGGAGAAACTAACTACTTCTCTCCTAGTCTTTTTAAGAAACAGTTGTGTGTTGAAAAATGCCTGGCCACTTGTATACTATATTTGCATACACTTCAAACAGACATAGATACCCCACCAGACAGGCCACTAAGGGTTTCTTCACGGTACCCAAAACAAAAACAGATTTAAGGCGTCGCGTAATTATGTATAGAGCCATGTCATGGTGGAATGCTCTGCCACCAGAGACAAAAAACAAGTTTAGCTTTAAAAAACATATTAAAAAAAAAACTTATTGTATCACAGCACCTCTCCTCTCTCTAAAGTTCTAATTTAATTTAAATATAACATTATGAATATGTATATAACAATATGAATATGTATGTATTAATTTTGGTGTATTTCCAATACATAACTGTTATTTTCTTATTTGTATTTAATGTAATATCTTATGTTGTTCTTGTCTACAACCGTTCTGTACTTTGTATTGTGTTTATATGCTTTGTTTGGACACCAGGAAGAGTAGCTGCTGCATGTGCCAATGTGAATCCTAATAAACTAAACTACACAGTGTGTGTGTGTGTACAACCACCTGTCACACACAGACACACACACTGTGAACTCTCTTTGTCCCTCCATTTGTTCAGACAGAAACATAATTTCCTAATTAAAGTCATTATTTAATCAAGGCTTTGGCTGAGTGGCTGAGCAGAGAGAGAAAGACGCACGCACGCACGCACGCACGCACGCACGCACGCACGCACGCACGCACGCACGCACGCACGCACGCACACACACACACACACACACACACACACACACACACACACACACACACACACACAGGCCATTTTAGTAATCAGCCATGTAAGACCATTTAATATGGATGATGGGATAACACACATCTGCCTGGGTCATTGCAGGACGAGCTGTGTGTGCGTGTGCGTGTGTGCGCGCGTGTGCGTGTGCGTGTGTGCGTGCATGCGTGTGCGTGTGTGTGCATGTGTGTGTGTGTGTTAGGGGTTTCTGCAGGACATGGTACAGTGGTTAACGTCAATATGCTATGAAGCCCTTATGGTTACCGGAGCTCCAAGTCTAAGACCAAAAGGCTCCTTAACAGCTTCTACCCCCAAGCCATAAGACTGCTGAATTACCAAACTAATCAAATGGCCACTACACGCTTTGTTTTTCCACTGATGCTACTCGCTTTTTATTATCTATGCATAGTTACTTTACAAATGACCTCGATTAACCTGCACCCCCGCATATTGACACAGTACCAGAGTACCCCCTGTATAGAGCCTTGTTATTGTTATGTACATTTCTTGTATTACTTTTTGATTGATTAGATTTTTTTACTTTCGTTTATTTAGTCAATATTTTATTAACTCTATTTCTTGAACTGAATTGTTGGTTAAGGGCTTGTAATAAGCATTTCACGGTATGGTCTGAACCTGTTGTGTCGGCGCATGTGACAAATACAATTAGATTTAATTTTATTTGTTTTGTTTTTCAATTAAAGTGGTAGCAGGTGGATTACAATGCTGCATGTGTCTGTGTTTCTGTGTGTGTGTTACAAGACGTGTGTGTGTGTGTGTGTGTGTGTGTGTGTGTGTGTGTGTGTGTGTGTGTGTGTGTGTGTGTGTGTGTGTGTGTGTGTGTGTGTGTGTGTGTGTGTGTTCTAGATACATTATCCATCCTAGATACATTATCCATCCTAGATACATTATCCTTCCAACAGATAGATAGATAGACAGAAATAGACAGACAGAGATAGAGAGAGAGAAAGTGAGAGAGAGAGAGTGAGAGAGAGAGAAACAGAGAGAGAGAAACAGACATAAACAGAGAGAGAGAAACAGGTAGAGACTAACAGATAGAAACAGAGAGAGAAAGAGAGAGAGAAACAGAGAGAGAGAGCGAGAAACAGAGAGAGAGAAACAGGGAGAGACTAACAGACAGAAACAGAGAGAGAGAAACAGAGAGAGAAACAGAGAGAGAGAGAGAGAAACAGAGAGAGAAACAGAGAGAGAAACAGAGAGAGAGAAACAGAGAGAGAAACAGAGAGAGAAATAGAGATGTTTAGATAGGGTACATAGCACTAACATAATGTTTAGATAGGGTACATAGCACTAACAGAACGTTTAGACAGGGTACATAGCACTAACAGAATGTTTAGATAGGGTACATAACACTAACAGAACGTTTAGACAGGGTACATAGCACTAACAGAATGTTTAGACAGGGTACATAGCACTAACAGAATGTTTAGATAGGGTACATAACACTAACAGAATGTTTAGATAGGGTACATAACACTAACAGAATGTTTAGACAGGGTACATAACACTAACATAATGTTTAGATAGGGTACATAGCACTAACAGAATGTTTAGACAGGGTACATAACACTAACAGAATGTTTAGATAGGGTACATAACACTAACAGAATGTTTAGACAGGGTACATAACACTAACAGAATGTTTAGATAGGGTACATAACACTAACAGAATGTTTAGACAGGGTACATAACACTAACAGAATGTTTAGATAGGGTACATAACACTAACAGAATGTTTAGACAGGGTACATAGCACTAACAGAATGTTTAGATAGGGTACATAACACTAACAGAATGTTTAGATAGGGTACATAACACTAACAGAATGTTT
>NW_024059077.1:0-22500 GCF_016432855.1 Salvelinus namaycush | reverse complement strand
GGATCACATCCCAATGTAGCCTAATGCTTTTGGCTGAGATGAAGAGATATGGCTAGAGTAACGGCCTTTACTCACCCACACTGCGTCCAAGTATTGGCGGAAGTTGGTTTGACACATTCACAAGGTAAGCAAGCTAGCTAACTTACAATGTTAGTTAGCTTAGCCATCTAACTAAAATCTCATTGGTTGAAGAGTTGTTGCAAGTTCAGCACTTCAACACACTCATCTCGCATTTACAAATCCCCCAACTGGAAAATACGAGATGGACCAAGGACAATGTGAATGTACCATCAGATGAGCGAGATAGGGGGTTATGGGTATTGTAGTAGTTTACCATATAGTACTGGGGTTATGGGTATTGTAGTCCTCCTTTACCATATAGTACAGGGGTTATGGGTATTGTTGTCCCTCTTTACCATACAGTACATGTGTTATGGGTATTGTAGTCCTTCTTTACCATATAGTACAGGGGTTATAGGTATTGTAGTCCTCCTTTACCATATAGTACAGGGGTTATGGGTATTGTAGTCCTTTACCATATATTACTGTGATTATGGGCATTGTAGTCCTTCTAACCATATATTACAGGGATACTCAAGTACTATTTGAGAAGGTCTGGTCACACAAACCTCCTAGGTGTCAAAGGTCAAGATGGATATTGTCATTTATCGGCCTAGTAACAAACCCCCACCTCACAACCCACGGGAAGCCAAACTGTTCACACCCCTCTTGTTGGTGGAGAGAAAATGTTGCCGTTTTAAAGCTCCTTTCCTGCAATTCTACACACGTGTGTGTTTATATGATGCCAGGGGTCGAAGCCCGACCCAGTCCCCCCAACAACAAAAAATTGTCGGGACCGGGGTTCTGGGCCCGGATCCGGCCCGCTGCCCGCCAGTTGAGTATGGGGGATATAGTATATAGATCAGTGATATAGGCATCACCAGTATCCCCACCAGCATGTCTATGGGTAGTGTAGTTCTCTGAGATAAGGGCTGACGGGTTTTAAAGTCAGGTGAGGGGTTTATGACTAAAGTAGTCCTACTCACCATAGAGTATGTTGATCAGTGATATAGGCATCACCAGTATCCCCACCAGCATGTCGGCCACGGCCAACGACCTCAGGAAGAAGTTTGTGGCGTTCTGAAGCTTCTTCTCTAGTGAGACGGCCAGAATCACCAGGATGTTCCCGCCCACCGTCAGCGCGATGATGACTAGGATGAGAAGCGCCGGCCAGTTCTTCTCCTTCAAAATACAACCAAACTCGATTTGTATAGCTAGCACCATAGAAATAGAATGACTAGAGCAGTCATTGAACAGCTGAACCTTTGACCATGGCAGATAACTGGTAAACTAATGGGTTCACTTCAATACCTAACCTTGTATTGAAGTGATTGTTTTTCTATATATAGCACATTCCGTAGCAACAGCATAAAAAATGTATTATAATAATATTAATAACAGAGATAAATAAAAACAATACAAAAAACAGAAGTGAAACCCTCTGACCTTCATGGGCGATGCTCGCAACACCGCCTCCCCCTGTGATCCCAATGACAGGTTGCTGTCCGCCCCCCCATCCCCGGCCCCCCAGGGCAGGCTCTGGTTTAGTCCACGGTAGGTGGAGTTATTCCCCCCTGGCCAGACCATCCAGCCACCCATCTCCAGAGAGGGGGTGGTGGAAGAACCGAAGCCCCCCAGTAAGGCTACTCCTCCGGGGGTTCCCATCCTGGGATGGTCCCCTGGGGTTTGGAGGTCCTGGCTGGACCTGGACTACACCCCGGTCACCACCAGAGGGGGGCAGTGGACCCACCCAGAGGCCCACAGGTCATCAGGATACTTGGGATTGGCTTGGTTGGGGGTTAAAAGGTGTTGTCTAGTTGTGGATAGTCCTAGTTTATCCACTTAGAAAGTCCTATCGGGACATTCAGAGAGTTGGGGGTCGACTTGGTCTGGGTTCTAGGGTAAAATAGTATTGTGGTATTGTCTCATTACGTTCACAAAAGGAAACAGTCCAGACTCCAGTTAAGGTCCACTTGGAAGTACTCTGGTGTTCATTGTGATTGTAGTGTTCTCTTGAAGTAGAGCATCAAATGGTTCTGGGGACAACGCCCCTGAACCTAAGCTGAGTGTAGGCTTTAGCTCAGCAGGCCAACACAGTCTTGTAGGAAGAGTCCACTGTGGTTTTCCAGGAAGGTCTCTGTGTTGTTGGTTACTTTCCTCTTTCAGATAAGAAGCATCGGTTCTTGTCCTCCATGTTCAGAAAGCTCTAGAGAAAAGGAAAAACAACAGTGAGCTGGACTGTGTGTCATCTTTACCTTTATTTAACGAGGCAACTCAGTTAAGAATATATTCTCATTTTCAATGACAGACTAGGAGCAGTGGCATACCTGCCTTGTTCAGGGGCAGAGCAACAGTTTCTTTCCTTGTCAGCTCGGGGATTCGATCTTGCGCAACCTTTCTGTTACAAGTCCAACGCTCTAACCACTAGGCTACCTGACGCCCCCGTTGTGTGTGTGAACGTTTGTGTGCGTGTGTGTGCGTGTGTGCGTGTGTGTGTGTGTGGACGTGATTAACTATACTTGTGGGGGCCAGATGTCCCCACAAGAATAGTAAACAAACAAAAATGTTGTTAGTCCCCACAAGGTCAAATGCTATTTCTAGGGGGTTTAGGGATAAGGTTAAAATTAGTGTTAGGGTAAGGGTAAGGGTCAGGGTTATGGTTAGGGGTTAGGGTTAGGTTTAGGGTTAGGGTAAGGGTTAGGGTTAGGATTAGGGAAAATAAGATTTTGAATGGGACTGAATTGTGTGTCCCAACAAGGTGTGTCACTGCAACCTTAAAGGTCCTCAAAATGTCACCATTGCCCTTTTTTCTAAGCAATGTTGTGCTGCTATTTTTATTGACTTGGCCAAAGCTTTTGATACAGTAGACCATTCAATTCTTGTGGACCGGCTAAGGAGTATTGGTGTCTCTGAGGGGTCTTTGGCCTGGTTTGCTAACTACCTCTCTCAAAGAGTGCAGTGTATAAAGTCAGAACATCTGCTGTCTCAGCCACTGCCTGTCACCAAGGGAGTACCCCAAGGCTCGATCCTAGGCCCCAAGCTCTTGTCAATTTACATCAACAACATAGTCCAGGCAGTAGGAAGCTCTCTCATCCATTTATATGCAGATGATAGAGTCTTATACTCAGCTGGTCCCTCCCCGGATTTTGTGTTAAATGCTCTACAACAAAGCTTTCTTAGTGTCCAACAAGCTTTCTCTACCCTTAACCTTGTTCTGAACACCTCCAAAACAAAGGTAATGTGGTTTGGTAAGAAGAATGCTCCTCTCCCTACAGGTGTGATAACTACCTCTGAGGGTTTAGAGCTTGAGGTAGTCACCTCATACAAGTACTTGGGAGTATGGCTAGACGGTACACTGTCCTTCTCTCAGCACATATCAAAACTGCAAGCTAAAGTTAAATCTAGACTTGGTTTCCTCTATCGTAATCGCTCCTCTTTCACCCCACCTGCCAAACTAACCCTGATTCAGATGACCATCCTGCCCATGCTAGATTACGGAGACGTAATTTATAGACCGGCAGGTAAGGGTGCTCTCGAGCGGCTAGATGTTCTTTACCATTCGGCCATCAGATTTGCCACCAATGCTCCTTATAGGACACATCACTGCACTCTATACTCCTCTGTAAACTGGTCATCTCTGTATACCCAGCGCAAGACCCACTGGTTGATGCTTATTTATAAAACCCTCTTAGGCCTCACTCCCCCCCCTATCTGAGAGATCTACTGCAGCCTTCATCCTCCACATACAATACCTGTCCTGCCAGTCACATTCTGTTAAAGGTCCACAAAGCACACACATCCCTGGGTCGCTCCTCTTTTCAGTTCACTGCAGCTAGTGACTGGAACGAGCTGCAAAAAACACTCAAACTGGACAGTTTTATCTCAATCTCTTCATTCAAAGACTCAATCATGGTCACTCTTACTGACAGTTGTGGCTGCTTTGTGTGATTGTTGTCTCTACGTTCTTGCCCTTTGTGCTGTTGTCTGTGCCCAATAATGTTTGTACCATGTCTTTGTGCTGCTACCATGTTGTGTTGCTACCATGTTGTGGTCATGTTGTGTTGCTACCATGTTGTTGTCATGTTGTGTTTCTACCATGCTGTGTTGTCATGTGTTGCTGCCATGCTATGTTGTCTTAGGTCTCTCTTTATGTAGTGTTGTCTTAGGTCTCTCTTTATGTAGTGTTGTCTTAGGTCTCTCTTTATGTAGTGTTGTGTTGTTGTCTTAGGTCTCTCTTTATGTAGTGTTGTCTTAGGTCTCTCTTTATGTAGTGTTGTCTTAGGTCTCTCTTTATGTAGTGTTGTCTTAGGTCTCTCTTTATGTAGTGTTGTCTTAGGTCTCTCTTTATGTAGTGTTGTCTTAGGTCTCTCTTTATGTAGTGTTGTCTTAGGTCTCTCTTTATGTAGTGTTGTCTTAGGTCTCTCTTTATGTAGTGTTGTGTTGTCTCTCTTGTATTGATGTGTGTTTTGTCCTGTATTTATATTTTATTTATTTTTTATTTTTAATCCCAGCCCCCCGTCGCCGCAGGAGGCCTTTTGCCTTTTGGTAGGCCGTCATTGTAAATAAGAATTTGTTCTTAAACTGACTTGCCTAGTTAAATAAAGGTTAAATAAATACAATAAAAAAAGGTATACAAGACTGTGTGTGTGTTTATGTGTGTGTATCTGTTTACTTGAGATAAACAGCCTACAGCCTCGAATGCCAAAAAAATAATGCAGTTCGGGAGGCTTAGAATAATGAAATGGGATACACTTCTATGGGCTGCATTCCAAATGGAACCTTTTCCATTTTCCCTATGGGTCGTGGTCAAACGTAGTGCACTATATAGGGAATAGTGTGCATATTGAGAAGCAGCCCTGGCGTTGTTCAGACAATATGTCCCAGACTGCCAGAGCCCTACAGGGCTGTAAGCAGGGCGGTAAACAGGGCTGTAAGCAGGGCGGTAAACAGGGCGGTAAACAGGGCGGTAAACAGGGCGGTAAACAGGGCGGTAAACAGGGCTGTAAACAGGGCTGTAAAACAGGGCGGTAAAACAGGGCGGTAAAACAGGGCGGTAAAACAGGGCGGTAAAACAGGGCGGTAAAACAGCAGGATATAAATGATCAACTAGATAACAAGAGAACAACTATTTAAGATATACACTACCAGTCAACAGTCTGGACACACCGACTCATTCCAGGATTTATCTTTATTTTGACTATTTTCTACATTGTAGAATAATAGTGAAGACATCAAAACTATGAAATAACACATATGGAATCATGTAGTAAACCAAATAAAGTGTTAAACAAATCAAATATGTTTTATATTTGACATTCTTCAAAGTAGCCACCCTTTGCCTTGATGACAGCTTTGCACACTCTCGGAGAGAGAGACAGAGACAAGGAGACATACTGGAGATTAGAAAGGAACACCACTAAACATGAAGAGATCTACCAGCTGTATTATAGTTATACGATGTGCAAGTGACGTGAATTTAACTTCCCTATTCCTTGTTTAACAGGCTAAGAATAAGCCTCAAATTTGCATTGTCAAAGTCATGAAAATGCGGCCATTTAAGATATATATTAAATGAAATAGATAAGAAGGGAACAAAACTAAACAGAAAGAGACAAAGAAAGGGTGGAGAGAGAGATATGGAGACAGAGACAGAGAAAGAGAGGGAGAGAGAGGGAGACACACAGAGAGAGAGAAAGAGAGGGAGACAGAGAGAGAGAGGGAGACAAAGAGAGAGAGAGAAAGAGGGAGACAGAGAGAGAGAGGGAGACACACAGAGAGAGAGAAAGAGAGGGAGACAGAGAGAGGGAGACACACAGAGAGAGAGAAAGAGAGGGAGACACACAGATAGAGAGAGGGAGACACACAGAGAGAGAGAAAGAGAGGGAGACACGCAGAGAGAGAGGGAGAGAGAGAGAGGGAGACACACAGAGAGAGAGAAAGAGAGGGAGACAGAGAGAGGGAGACACACAGAGAGAGAGAAAGAGAGGGAGACACAGATAGAGAGAAAGAGAGGGAGACACACAGAGAGAGAGAAAGAGAGGGAGACACGCAGAGAGAGAGGGAGACACAGAGAAAGAGAGAAAGAACCTGAGACGGAGCTGCATTTCCTGACAAAATGTAAAAAATATAAAACAATTAGAGAGTGTCATTTCCCCAAATTTGAAACTCTTATTCAAGGTTTCCAAGACCTCTCTGATGAGAGTAGGCTACCTGTCCTGTTGGGGGAGAACGCAGAGAGCTGTGGGTTGGCAGCGCATTACATTGCTGCCTACCATAAGATGAGGGACAGTGTCTGACAGACCAATCAGCCTGCACATGTCTTCTACTGTATGCTTATTGTTATTGTTGAATGTATGGTTATTTTGACCCTTGGTTATTGTTGTTACTGTTGTCCCGTTGACAATTTTGATTCTCATTTTTATATTGTAAATAAGCTTTGGCAATATGTACATTGTTACGTCATGCCAATAAAGCAAATTTAATTGAATTTAATTTAATTGAAAGAGAGGGAGACACAGAGCGAGGGGTGGAGAGGGGGAGAGAGGGGAGAGGGGGGAGAGAGAGATGGAGAGGGGGAGAGAGATAGAAAGAGGGGAGAGGGGGGAGAGAGATAGAGAGAGGGGATAGGGGGGAGAGAGAGAGAGGGGAGAAGGGGGAGAGAGACGGAGAGTGGGAGGGAGAGAGGGGGGAGGGAGAGATGGAGAGGGGGAGAGAGAGATAGAGAGGGGGGAGAGAGAGATAGAGAGGGGGGTGGAGTGAGAGAGAAATAGACACAGGGATTAAAATTCAGTGATTAATGATACCATATGAGTCTGATGAATCATGGTCATCATTAAGCTACAGTATGACCCCAAGGTTGGCTCTGTCTGTCTGTCTCCCTGTCTCTGTCTCTATCTCCCTCTATGGCCCTCTACCTCTCTCCTTAGGCACGCGAAGCGTAGTGTAGCCTGGATACAGCCCTTAGCCGTGGTATATTGGCCATATACAACAAACCCCCGAGATGCCGTATTGCTATTATAAACTGGTTACCAACGTAATTAGAACAGTAAACAAGTCCAATTATTATATAATTTTGTAATTGTGTAATGTGTCTTACATCTCGAGCTTCAAATATTTTGATGGAAGGCGTCGGCCAGCGTCGTATGACTAAACCAAAACATGTAGTTTATATCTGAAACTGGACGGGACTAAACCAAAACATGTAGTTTATATCTGAAACTGGACGGGACTAAACCAAAACATGTAGTTTATATCTGAAACTGGACGGGACTAAACCAAAACATGTAGTTCATATCTGAAACTGGACGGGACTGAACCAAAACATGTAGTTTATATCTGAAACTGGACGGGACTAAACCAAAACATGTAGTTTATATCTGAAACTAGACGGGACTAAACCAAAACATGTAGTTTATATCTGAAACTGGACGGGAGTAAACCAAAACATGTAGTTCATATCTGAAACTGGACGGGACTGAACCAAAACATGTAGTTTATATCTGAAACTGGACGAGACTAAACCAAAACATGTAGTTTATATCTGAAACTGGACGGGACTAAACCAAAACATGTAGTTTATATCTGAAACTGGACGGGACTAAACCAAAACATGTAGTTTATATCTGAAACTAGACGGGACTAAACCAAAACATGTAGTTTATATCTGAAACTGGACGGGACTAAACCAAAACATGTAGTTTATATCTGAAACTGGACGGGACTGAACCAAAACATGTAGTTTATATCTGAAACTGGACGGGACTAAACCAAAACATGTAGTTTATATCTGAAACTGGACGGGACTAAACCAAAACATGTAGTTTATATCTGAAACTGGACGGGACTAAACCAAAACATGTAGTTTATATCTGAAACTGGACGGGACTAAACCAAAACATGTAGTTTATATCTGAAACTAGACGGGACTAAACCAAAACATGTAGTTTATATCTGAAACTGGACGGGACTAAACCAAAACATGTAGTTTATATCTGAAACTGGACGGGACTAAACCAAAACATGTAGTTCATATCTGAAACTGGACGGGACTGAACCAAAACATGTAGTTCATATCTGAAACTGGACGGGACTAAACCAAAACATGTAGTTTATATCTGAAACTAGACGGGACTAAACCAAAACATGTAGTTTATATCTGAAACTGGACGGGACTAAACCAAAACATGTAGTTTATATCTGAAACTGGACGGGACTGAACCAAAACATGTAGTTTATACCTGAAACTGGACGGGACTGAACCAAAACATGTAGTTTATATCTGAAACTGGACGGGACTAAACCAAAACATGTAGTTTATATCTGAAACTGGACAGGACTAAACCAAAACATGTAGTTTATATCTGAAACTGGACGGGACTGAACCAAAACATGTAGTTTATATCTGAAACTGGACGGGACTAAACCAAAACATGTAGTTTATATCTGAAACTGGACGGGACTGAACCAAAACATGTAGTTTATACCTGAAACTGGACGGGACTGAACCTAAACATGTAGTTTATATCTGAAACTGGACGGGACTAAACCAAAACATGTAGTTTATATCTGAAACTGGACGGGACTAAACCAAAACATGTAGTTTATATCTGAAACTGGACGGGACTGAACCAAAACATGTAGTTTATATCTGAAACTGGACGGGACTAAACCAAAACATGTAGTTTATTTCTGAAACGTTTTCATGAAGTTGATGATAATCTTGAAGCTTATTCATAAGACCCCGGACGGGACCCCAGACCTGACCCCGGACGGGACCCCAGACCTGACCCCGGACGGGACCCCAGACGTGACCCCGGACGGGACCCCAGACCTGACCCCGGACGGGACCCCAGACGTGACCCCGGACGGGACCCCAGACCTGACCCCGGACGGGACCCCAGACCTGACCCCGGACGGGACCCCAGACCTGACCCCGGACGGGACCCCAGACCTGACCCCGGACGGGACCCCAGACCTGACCCCGGACGGGACCCCAGACGTGACCCCGTATGTGACCCTGGACGTGACCCCGGACATGACCCCAGATGTCACCCCGGACGGGACCCCAGACGTGACCCCGGACGTATGAGGAAGTGTCACTTTCACAGGGTATTCTTCCTTGTTACTGTGTTGGTACAGTGTAGCGACCGTGATGATGCCTCCATTCAGCGATACCAAGTCTCCTGAACATCCTATTGAGCTCCACCATTGGTTGTCCATTGGTTGTCTGTTGGTTATCCATTGGTTGTCTGTTGGTTGTCCATTGGTTGCCCATTGGTTGCCCATTGGTTGTCCATTGGTTGTCCATTGGTTGTCCGTTGGTTGTCCAATGACAAGTCCATATCAAGTGAGTATCTAGAGTGGAAACTAGTTGCCCCCCTCATCCAACCACTGATACAGGGTCAGCTATATTTCCCCCCACCCAAATGGTCAAGGTTATATTGAGTGACAGGTAATCTGATCCTAGATCAGTGTTTAATGGTAACGATAAAAGCCACTTAGGTTGTTTCCACATCTGGATCGCCGGCACAGGCACACACACACACACACACACACACACACACACACACACACACACACACACACACACACAAACACTTACGTTTCCACCACACCCGGATCGATGATGCTCTCTTGACCTGCTGCAGCTTCCTCCTCTGCTGTCTCTTTCCTCTTCAGTGTCCCTCGTTTATTCACCGCCGCCCCGGAGAGTTGGATCAACTTCATCTGCCTAGAGAGGGAGGGAGGGAGGGAGGGAGGGAGGGAGGGAGAGAGGGAGGGAGAGGAGAGGGAGCAAGGGAGAGAGAGGAGAGGGAGCGAGGGAAGGAGAGAGGAGAGGGAGCGAGGGAAGGAGAGAGATGGTAAGAGAGAAACCTAACCCTAACTCCTAAACCTAACCTTAACCATAAAGATAACCCTAACTCCTAAACCTAAACCTAATCTTTAACCCCTAACCCTAAATCTAACACTAATTCTAACCATAAACCTCCTAGAAATAATCCCCAGTTCATGGAATTTCTGTTAGTTTACCATTCTTGTGGGAACGTGTGGTATATTTAAACGTGTCTACAAGCGCTGCAGCCAGGCCTTATAATATCAGCATAAAGCTTTATCCTAACCAGAGCATAAACAGTCAACTCTACAGAATGTTAATACAGTCACACACTCACGCACGCACGTGCACACACACACATACACAATAGTATGTTCATCTGGATGAAATTCATAAAAATGCTTTTATTTACACACTGTGGGCTTAATGGGTTTCTAGAACAGGAATAACAGATGGAGTTATGGAGAGAGAGAACAGGTGGCTCTCACCCTTACAGGGATAAAATAGTTGGATTTATGGCGAGAGAGAGAGGAGAGAGGAGAGAGGAGAGAGGAGAGAAGAGAGAAGAGAGAAGAGAGAGAAGAGAGAAGAGAGAAGAGAGAGAAGAGAGAAGAGAGAAGAGAGAAGAGAGAAGAGAGAAGAGAGAAGAGAGGAGAGAAGAGAGAGAAGAGAGAGAAGAGAGAGAAGAGAGAGAAGAGAGAGAAGAGAGAGAAGAGAGAGAAGAGCGAGAAGAGCGAGAAGAGAGAGAAGAGAGAGAAGAGAGAAAGAGAGAAAGAGAGAAAGAGAGAGAGAGAGAGAGAGAGAGAGAGAGAGAGAGAGAGAGAGAGAGTAGAGATTGAATAGAGAGAATAGAGATTGAACAGAGAGAGAATAGAGATTGAACAGAGAGAGAATAGAGAGAATAGAGATCGAACAGAGAGAGAATAGAGAGAATAGAGATTGAACAGAGAGAGAGAGAGAGAATAGAGATTGAACAGAGAGAGAGAGAGAGAGAGAGAGAGAGAGAGAGAGAGAGAGAGAGAGAGAATAGAGATTGAACAGAGAGAGAGAGAGAGAGAATAGAGATTGAACAGAGAGAATAGAGATTGAACAGAGAGAATAGAGATTGAACAGATAGAGAACAGAGAGAACAGAGAGAGAACAGAGAGAGAACAGAGAGAATAGAGATTGAACAGAGAGAGAGAGAGAGAGAGAGAGAGAGAGAGAGAGAGAGAGAGAGAGAGAGAGAGAGAGAGAGAATAGAGATTGAACAGAGAGAGAGAGAGAGAGAGAATAGAGATTGAACAGAGAGAATAGAGATTGAACAGAGAGAGAACAGAGAGAACAGAGAGAGAACAGAGAGAATAGAGAGAGAACAGAGAGAATAGAGATTGAACAGAGAGAGAACAGAGAGAGAACAGAGAGAATAGAGAGAATAGAGAGAGAGAGAGAGCTAACAAGGAGAGAGAGAGAGAGAGAGAGGTCATGATCAGATGATCAGATGAGCTCCTGCATTTTTCAGCATTTTCTTTAAAAAAGATAGATTTAGAGTTAGTTAAACTTGGATTTTTTGTGGAACTGAGAGAGATACAGCTTCAACTGTATTCAACTGTAACTGACTTGATACAGCTTCAACTAGCACTGACGTGTCAAGTGAGAGGTGTCAAAGACCATTAGCCCAACAATGGCAGGAGAGTCGAATAGTCTACCCCAACCAAATGGAGAGGCCCTAGAAGCTCCCTCCTGCTGTTCAGAGGTAATTAAAATACAGTACCCTGTGAGTGTAAAGAATGATAAGGCAAGAAAAGAGCACAAAATGAAGCTCCTTATGGAAAATCAAGAGACACTTTTTGCTGACTATTACAAAAATGGGAACATCAGCAACCTTATCTTCCACACAAACCATCCCCTGGCATGGCACAGTGCTATATTAGCACACTACCCCTCTGTTAAGAGAGGGGGGGTTAACGAGGGGTGGAAACTCAGGATACTTGACAACGAGGACTCTGAGTCAGCTAACATAAATCTATATAAGTCTGGAACAGTATTGGTACAGGGCAACCCCAAACAGTTTCAGCTGGACTTTCACCTAATCAAAGAATTAGCCCAGCAGGAGAAGCTCTCCCTTGATAAAGATACCCCCACCCCAAGCGGGTCAGACCAGACCTCTTCATCATATAACCCCACAGACGAGCAACCCTCAGCAGACAGTCAACCTCCCAGTACAGAGCACTTCTCCCTCATTGAAATGAAGGATAAATTCACCCAGCTGGAGGTAAGGCAGGTGGAGCTGGAACAGCAGGTGATTACACTCCAGTCAGCACAGACCCAGACAACAGTCCAGCACAACAACCCCTTAACCAGACCAGGAGAGCTGGAGGTGGAGAGAGACATATCTGCACTCTGGACAGTGGTGAGACAACTTCAACAGGAGAAAGAGCAGAAGCAGGAGCAGAACAAAGCACTAGAGGAGAGGATCAGACTGCTGGAGGAGAGGGAGAGGGGGATGGAGGAGAGGATCAGACTGCTGGAGGAGAGGTTGAGGGGGATGGCATGTGACAGAGAACAACCCACTAGGGAGGTGGCCATCCCCACAGAGACGCCAGCAGAACAGCCCACCTCAGCACCGGACAAAAGTCTCGACACCACAGCAGAACAGTCCACACCAGACCCTGACCATAGAGTCAACATCACAGCAGAACAGACAAAAGAAAAACCCCAAGCCCAGCAGCTCTCACCCCCCCTGAGCACCCCCCCTGTCAGCCACCCTGATAGCCCTCCTGACAACCCCCCCACACCCACTGAGGACAAACACAAGACACAGATTGTTCTCCTTATGGACTCAAATGGGAAATATATAGAAGAAAAAAAACTTTTTCCCAAACACAGTTTGTCTAAACTCTGGTGTCCAAACACCCAGTGCGCCCTAGACCTTCTGTCTGAGGACAAACTAGGCTCACCTAGCCACATAATAATACACACAGGCACAAACGACCTGAGAGCACAGCAGGAAAGGGTGGCCACAGCACTGAAGGGAGTGATTGAAAAAGCTTCTTCTACTTTCCCCAATGCACAAGTGGTTATCTCCACCCTGCTACCACGAAAAGACTTCCACCCTGCTACAATACAGCGGGTAAACGCAAGCATTTCCCGTGACTGTGCCTCAAAACCAAATGTTTTCCTGGCCCACCACTCCACCCTGGACTTGAACAGCCTCTATGACCAGGTCCACCTCTATAAGGCAGCAGTGCCCACCTTTGCCCGGACTCTAAAGGACATCGCTCTCAAACGCAGCCCCAACACTTCACACAGGAGCAACAGATCAATAGACACCCCACCCAGACCAGCGAGACACCCTCCAAGACCTGCAGGACCCCCCCGTGGACCTACACATAGAGGACCCACGCCAAGAGGACTTACATCCAGACCACAGCACCCCCAGATACATCCACACCCCCACCCCAACCAATCAACACCCCCCCACATCAACCATGCCCACACCCCATTTAGGCCCCCTCAGATCAGACCTATGCCACTCCTGCCCACCCCATGCACCCCACCCCCGCAAAGAGGGCATCAACATGGAAGTCACACATACGCCCAGGTAGTGAGCGGGCAAACAGGCCCAACCCCCACTCTTACACTCGCCCAAGCCAACGGCATGTACCAGATGCTCAGCAGGCTCTGCTCACACTTACTGGCCTGAGGCCAAACCACACGGCCAACAACATTGGACACTTTATGGAACAAAAAGCCTTCACTATATCATCCTGGAATATCCAAGGCCTGAGGTCATCTGCCTTTGGCCTAAAGAGCAGGAACCCGGACTTCACCAAAGAAATCGGTAATGCAGACATTGTCATCCTGCAAGAAACATGGTATAGAGGAGACGGACCCACTGGTTGCCCTCTAGGTTACAGAGAGCTGGTAGTCCCATCCACCAAACTACCAGGTGTGAAACAGGGAAGGGACTCAGGGGGAATGCTAATTTGGTATAGAGCAGACCTAACTCACTCCATTAAATTAATCAAAACAGGAACATTTTACATTTGGCTAGAAATTCAAAAGGAAATGATCTTAACAGAGAAAAATGTCCTCCTGTGTGCTACCTATATCCCCCCACTAGAATCCCCATACTTTAATAAAGACAGCTTCTCCATCCTGGAGGGGGAAATCAATCATTTCCAGGCCCAGGGACATGTATTAGTCTGTGGCGACCTAAATGCCAGAACTGGACAAGAACCTGACACCCTCAGCACACAGGGGGACAAACACCTGCCTGCAGGTGACAGCATTCCCTCCCCCATATGCCCCCCTAGGCACAACTATGACAACATAACCAACAAAAACGGGTCACAACTCCTGCAGCTCTGTCGCACGCTGGGTATGTACATAGTCAATGGTAGGCTTCGAGGGGACTCCTATGGTAGGTACACCTATAGCTCATCTCTTGGCAGTAGCACTGTAGACTACTTTATCACTGACCTCAACCCAGAGTCTCTCAGAGCGTTCACAGTCAGCCCACTGACACCCCTATCAGACCACAGCAAAATCACAGTCTACTTGAACAGAGCAATACTCAATCATGAGGCATCAAAGCCAAAGGAACTGAGTAACATTAAGAAATGCTATAGATGGAAGGAATGCAGTTTGGAAACCTACCAAAAAATAATTAGGCAACAGCAAATTCAATCCCTTTTAGACAACTTCCTGGGTAAAATGTTCCACTGCAATAGTGAAGGTGTAAACTTGGCAGTAGAAAATCTTAACAGTATATTTGACCTCTCAGCTTCCCTATCAAATCTAAAAATCTCAAATAGAAAACCGAAGAAAATGAACAACAATGACAAATGGTTTGATAACGAATGCAAAAATCTAAGAAATAAATTGAGAAACCTGTCCAACCAAAAACATAGAGACCCGGAAAACCTGAGTCTACGCCTTCACTATGGTGAATCACTAAAACAATACAGAAATACACTACGGAAAAAGAAGGAACAGCACGTCAGAAATCAGCTTAATGTAATTGAAGACTCCATAGACTCTAACCAATTCTGGGAAAATTGGAAAACACTAAACAAACAACAACACGAAGAATTATCTATCCAAAATGGAGATGTATGGGTAAACCACTTCTCCAATCTTTTTGGCTCTATAACAAAGAATAAAGAGCAAAAACATATACATGATCAAATACAAATCCTAGAATCAACTATTAAAGACTACCAGAACCCACTGGATTCTCCAATTACCTTGAATGAGTTACAGGACAAAATAAAAACCCTCCAACCCAAAAAGGCCTGTGGTGTTGATGGTATCCTTAATGAAATGATCAAATATACAGACAACAAATTCCAATTGGCTATACTAAAACTCTTTAACATCGTCCTTAGCTCTGGCATCTTCCCCAATATTTGGAACCAAGGACTGATCACCCCAATCCACAAAAGTGGAGACAAATTTGACCCCAATAACTACCGTGGAATATGCGTCAACAGTAACCTTGGGAAAATCCTCTGCATTATCATTAACAGCAGACTCGTACATTTCCTCAATGAAAACAATGTACTGAGCAAATGTCAAATTGGCTTTTTACCAAATTACCGTACAACAGACCATGTATTCACCCTACACACCCTAATTGACAACCAAACAAACCAAAACAAAGGCAAAGTCTTCTCATGCTTTGTTGATTTCAAAAAAGCCTTCGACTCAATTTGGCATGAGGGTCTGCTATACAAATTGATGGAAAGTGGTGTTGGGGGTAAAACATACGACATTATAAAATCCATGTACACAAACAACAAGTGTGCGGTTAAAATTGGCAAAAAACACACACATTTCTTCACACAGGGTCGTGGGGTGAGACAGGGATGCAGCTTAAGCCCCACCCTCTTCAACATATATATCAACGAATTGGCGCGGGCACTAGAACAGTCTGCAGCACCCGGTCTCACCCTACTAGAATCCGAAGTCAAATGTCTACTGTTTGCTGATGATCTGGTGCTTCTGTCACCAACCAAGGAGGGCCTACAGCAGCACCTAGATCTTCTGCACAGATTCTGTCAGACCTGGGCCCTGACAGTAAATCTCAGTAAGACCAAAATAATGGTGTTCCAAAAAAGGTCCAGTCACCAGGACCACAAATTCCATCTAGACACCGTTGCCCTAGAGCACACAAAAAACTATACATACCTCGGCCTAAACATCAGCACCACAGGTAACTTCCACAAAGCTGTGAACGATCTGAGAGACAAGGCAAGAAGGGCCTTCTATGCCATCAAAAGGAACATAAATTTCAACATACCAATTAGGATCTGGCTAAAAATACTTGAATCAGTCATAGAGCCCATTGCCCTTTATGGTTGTGAGGTCTGGGGTCCGCTCACCAACCAAGATTTCACAAAATGGGACAAACACCAAATTGAGACTCTGCATGCAGAATTCTGCAAAAATATCCTCCGTGTACAACGTAGAACACCAAATAATGCATGCAGAGCAGAATTAGGCCGATACCCACTAATTATCAAAATCCAGAAAAGAGCCGTTAAATTCTACAACCACCTAAAAGGAAGCGATTCCCAAACCTTCCATAACAAAGCCATCACCTACAGAGAGATGAACCTGGAGAAGAGTCCCCTAAGCAAGCTGGTCCTAGGGCTCTGTTCACAAACACAAACACACCCCACAGAGCCCCAGGACAACAGCACAATTAGACCCAACCAAATCATGAGAAAACAAAAAGATAATTACTTGACACATTGGAAAGAATTAACAAAAAAACAGAGCAAACTAGAATGCTATTTGGCCCTAAACAGAGAGTACACAGTGGCAGAATACCTGACCACTGTGACTGACCCAAACTTAAGGAAAGCTTTGACTATGTACAGACTCAGTGAGCATAGCCTTGCTATTGAGAAAGGCCGCCGTAGGCAGACATGGCTCTCAAGAGAAGACAGGCTATGTGCACACTGCCCACAAAATGAGGTGGAAACTGAGCTGCACTTCCTAACCTCCTGCCCAATGTATGACCATATTAGAGACACATATTTCCCTCAGATTACACAGATCCACAAAGAATTCGAAAACAAATCCAATTTTGATAAACTCCCATATCTACTGGGTGAAATTCCACAGTGTGCCATCACAGCAGCAAGATTTGTGACCTGTTGCCACAAGAAAAGGGCAACCAGTGAAGAACAAACACCATTGTAAATACAACCCATATTTATGCTTATTTATTTTAACTTGTGTGCTTTAACCATTTGTACATTGTTACAACACTGTGTATATATAATATGACATTTGTAATGTCTTTATTGTTTTGAAACTTCTGTATGTGTAATGTTTACTGTTAATTTGTATTGTTTGTTTCACTTTTGTGTATTGTCTACCTCACTTGCTTTGGCAATGTTAACACATGTTTCCCATGCCAATAAAGCTCCTTGAATTGAAAATTGAAATTGAGAGAGAGAGAGAGAGAGAGAGAGAGAGAGAGAGAGAGAGAGAATAGAGATTGAACAGAGAGAATAGAGATTGAACAGAGAGAATAGAGATTGAACAGAGAGAGAACAGAGAGAGAACAGAGAGAGAACAGAGAGAATAGAGATTGAACAGAGAGAGAACAGAGAGAATAGAGATTGAACAGAGAGAATAGAGATTGAACAGAGAGAGAACAGAGAGAATAGAGATTGAACAGAGAGAGAGAGAGAGAGAGAGAGAGAGAGAATAGAGATTGAACAGAGAGAATAGAGATTGAACAGAGAGAATAGAGATTGAACAGAGAGAGAACAGAGAGAGAACAGAGAGAGAACAGAGAGAATAGAGATTGAACAGAGAGAATAGAGATTGAACAGAGAGAGAGAGAGAGAGAGAGAGAGAGAGAGAGAGAGAGAGAGAATAGAGATTGAACAGAGAGAATAGAGAGAGAACAGAGAGAGAACAGAGAGAGAGAGAGAGAGAGAGAGAGAGAGAGAGAGAGAGAGAGAGAGAGAGAGAGAGAGAGAGAGAGAGAGATTGAACAGAGAGAATAGAGATAGAATAGAGATTGAACAGAGAGAATAGAGATTGAACAGAGAGAATAGAGATTGAACAGAGAGAATAGAGATTGAACAGAGAGAATAGAGATTGAATAGAGATTGAACAGAGAGAGAACAGAGAGAATAGAGATTGAACAGAGAGAGAGAGAGAGAGAGAGAGAGAGAGAGAGAGAGAGAGAGAGAATAGAGATTGAACAGAGAGAATAGAGATTGAACAGAGAGAATAGAGATTGAACAGAGAGAATAGAGATTGAACAGAGAGAATAGAGATTGAACAGAGAGAATAGAGATTGAATAGAGAGAGAACAGAGAGAGAACAGAGAGAATAGAGATTGAACAGAGAGAGAATAGAGATTGAACAGAGAGAATAGAGATTGAATAGAGAGAGAACAGAGAGAGAACAGAGAGAATAGAGATTGAACAGAGAGAGAACAGAGAGAGAACAGAGAGAGAGAGAGAGAGAGAGAGAGAGAGAGAGAGAGAGAGAGAGAGAGAGAGAGAGAGAGAGAGAGAGAGAGAATAGAGATTGAACAGAGAGAGAGAGAGAGAGAGAGAATAGAGATTGAACAGAGAGAATAGAGATTGAACAGAGAGAGAACAGAGATTGAACAGAGAGAGAACAGAGAGAACAGAGAGAGAACAGAGAGAGAACAGAGAGAATAGAGATTGAACAGAGAGAGAATAGAGATTGAACAGAGAGAGAGAGAGAGAGAGAGAGAGAGAGAGAGAGAGAGAGAGAGAGAGAGAGAATAGAGATTGAACAGAGAGAATAGAGATTGAACAGAGAGAGAACAGAGAGAGAACAGAGAGAGAGAGAGAGAGAGAGAGAGAGAGAGAGAGAGAGAGAGAGAGAGAGAGAGAGATTGAACAGAGAGAATAGAGATAGAATAGAGATTGAACAGAGAGAATAGAGATTGAACAGAGAGAATAGAGATTGAACAGAGAGAATAGAGATTGAACAGAGAGAATAGAGATTGAATAGAGATTGAACAGAGAGAGAACAGAGAGAATAGAGATTGAACAGAGAGAGAGAGAGAGAGAGAGAGAGAGAGAGAGAGAGAGAGAGAGAGAGAGAGAATAGAGATTGAACAGAGAGAATAGAGATTGAACAGAGAGAATAGAGATTGAACAGAGAGAATAGAGATTGAACAGAGAGAATAGAGATTGAACAGAGAGAATAGAGATTGAATAGAGAGAGAACAGAGAGAGAACAGAGAGAATAGAGATTGAACAGAGAGAGAACAGAGAGAGAACAGAGAGAGAGAGAGAGAGAGAGAGAGAGAGAGAGAGAGAGAGAGAGAGAGAGAGAGAGAGAATAGAGATTGAACAGAGAGAGAGAGAGAGAGAGAGAGAATAGAGATTGAACAGAGAGAATAGAGATTGAACAGAGAGAGAACAGAGATTGAACAGAGAGAGAACAGAGAGAACAGAGAGAGAACAGAGAGAGAACAGAGAGAATAGAGATTGAACAGAGAGAGAACAGAGAGAATAGAGATTGAACAGAGAGAGAGAGAGAGAGAGAGAGAGAGAGAGAGAGAGAGAGAGAGAGAGAGAGAGAGAGATTGAACAGAGAGAATAGAGATAGAATAGAGATTGAACAGAGAGAATAGAGATTGAACAGAGAGAATAGAGATTGAACAGAGAGAATAGAGATTGAACAGAGAGAATAGAGATTGAACAGAGAGAATAGAGATTGAACAGAGAGAGAATAGAGATTGAACAGAGAGAGAACAGAGAGAATAGAGATTGAACAGAGAGAGAGAGAGAGAGAGAGAGAGAGAGAGAGAGAGAGAGAGAGAGAGAGAGAGAGAGAGAGAGAATAGAGATTGAACAGAGAGAATAGAGATTGAACAGAGAGAATAGAGATTGAATAGAGATTGAATAGAGATTGAACAGAGAGAGAACAGAGAGAATAGAGATTGAACAGAGATTGAACAGAGAGAGAACAGAGAGAATAGAGATTGAACAGAGAGAGAGAGAGAGAGAGAGAGAGAGAGAGAGAGAGAGAGAGAGAGAGAGAGAGAGAGAGAGAGAGAGAGCAGAACGAACAGAGAGAATAGAGATTGAACAGAGAGAATAGAGATTGAACAGAGAGAATAGAGATTGAACAGAGAGAATAGAGATTGAACAGAGAGAATAGAGATTGAACAGAGAGAGAACAGAGAGAATAGAGATTGAACAGAGAGAGAACAGAGAGAATAGAGATTGAACAGAGAGAGAACAGAGAGAATAGAGATTGAACAGAGAGAGAACAGAGAGAATAGAGAGAGAATAGAGAGAGAACAGAGAGAATAGAGATTGAACAGAGAGAGAACAGAGAGAGAACAGAGAGAATAGAGATTGAACAGAGAGAGAACAGAGGGAATAGAGATTGAACAGAGAGAGAACAGAGGGAATAGAGATTGAACAGAGAGGGAACAGAGAGAGAACAGAGAGAGAACAGAGGGAACAGAGAGAGAACAGAGAGAGAACAGAACGAACAGAGAGAATAGAGATTGAACAGAGAGAGAACAGAAGGAATAGAGAGAATAGAGATTGAACAGAGAGAGAACAGAAGGAATAGAGAGAATAGAGATTGAACAGAGAGAGAACAGAAGGAATAGAGAGAGAACAGAAGGAACAGAGAGAGAACAGAAAAAGACAGAACAGAAGGAACAAAGAAAAGAGAGGAAGAGAGAACCAAGAGAGAGAACAGAGAGAGAAAGAACAGAGGAAAAGAGAGGAAAAAGGAAAGAGGGAGAGAACAGAGAGAGAGAACAGAGAGATAACAGAGAGAGAGAACAAAACAAGAACAGAGAGAATAGAGATGGAACAGAGAGAGAGAGAACAGAAAGAACAAAGAGAACAGAGAAAGAGAGAGATCAGAGAGGAAGAAAGAACTGAGAGGAAGAGAGAAAAGAGAAAGAGAACAGAGAGAGAAGAGAGACCAGAGGAAGAGAATGAAAGATAGAGAGAGAACAAGAGCCATTACCAGCCGAAAACAACATCTACACCACCATGTGATGGAGAGAGAGAGAGCTAAAGAGAGAGAGACCGATAAAGAGAGAGAGAGAGGGAGAGAAAGAGAGAGGGAGATGATGGAGAGACCATTAATGTTGGTGACCTCAGGGATATTATGTTGTTTAATCTGCTATGCTGTCTCGTACATAAGAGAAGAACACAACACACAGACACAAAGACACACACACACACACACACACACGCACACGCACACGCACACGCACACGCACACGCACACATACACACACACACACAGAGAGACACACACAGACACAGACACAGACACACACAGGCAGAAACACACACACACACACACACACACACACACACACACACACACACACACACACACACACACACACACACAGACACACACATTCACACACAGACACACACACACAGACACACACAGAAACACACACACACACACACACACACACACACACACACACACACACACACACACACACACACACACACACACACACACACACACACACACACACACGACACACACAGAAACACACACACACACACAAACACACACACACACACACACACACATACAGACACAAGCAATAGGTTGTCCTCTCTCTGACAAGGATTCCTCAGAGAGAGAAAAGTAATACAATCTACATGAAGAACTAGTAATACTACTGGTGCAGTGTTAGCCGTCCGTAGTGTGTCGTGGAAATTCTAATCAATAATGAGGAGAGACAAGGTCAATCACCAATCAGGATAATACTTTATTCACAACTTATTAATAGCATTGATTAATTATTGCAATAATGAAGCTGGTTGACGACCCACCCCTAGATGATTCGTTGAGAGCCCAACGAGTGGATTTGAGTCACAGCAGTTTATAGCCAAGTACATCCTCCTGAATGTTCATGACAAACAACAGATGTATGGAATGGGTCACAGGGTTAGGATTCTTATGAAAGATACTAATAATTCATACTAATAATTCAAGACCGTTCTCATTTTGTAGAAACCCAAACCGGAGCCATGTCCCCCTGGTACCTTCCAGTCAGACCGGAGCCATGTCTCCCTGGTACCCTCCAGTCAGACCGGAGCCATGTCCCCCTGGTACCCTCCAGTCAGACCAGAGCCATGTCTCCCTGGTACCCTCCAGTCAGACCGGAGCCATGTCTCCCTGGTACCTTCCAGTCAGACCGGAGCCATGTCTCCCTGGTACCTTCCAGTCAGACCAGAGCCATGTCTCCCTGGTACCCTCCAGTCAGACCGGAGCCATGTCTCCCTGGTACCTTCCAGTCAGACCGGAGCCATGTCTCCCTGGTACCCTCCAGTCAGACCAGAGCCATGTCTCCCTGGTACCTTCCAGTCAGACCAGAGCCATGTTTCCCTGGTACCTTCCAGTCAGACCAGAGCCATGTCTCCCTGGTACCTTCCAGTCAGACCAGAGCCATGTCTCCCTGGTACCTTCCAGTCAGACCGGAGCCATGTCTCCCTGGTACCTTCCAGTCAGACCAGAGCCATGTCTCCCTGGTACCTTCCAGTCAGACTGGAGCCATGTCTCCCTGGTACCTTCCAGTCAGACCAGAGTCATCTCCCTCACATGAATAGAAT
>NW_024059076.1:0-41614 GCF_016432855.1 Salvelinus namaycush | reverse complement strand
AACTACCGAGGATGTTGTCCAGCCCTGCTACGGTAGTTCACAAAACTACAGAGCATGTTGTCAGCCCTGCTACAGTAGTTCACTAAACTACAGAGGATGTTGTCCAGCCTGCTACAGTAGTTCACTAAACTACAGAGGATGTTGTCCAGCCCTGCTACAGTAGTTCACTAAACTACAGAGGATGTTGTCCAGCCCTGCTACAGTAGTTCACTAAACTACAGAGCATGTTGTCCAGCCCTGCTACAGTAGTTCACTAAACTAAAGAGATGTTGTCCAGCCCTGCTACAGTAGTTCACTAAACTACAGAGGATGTTGTCCAGCCCTACTACAGTAGTTCACTAAACTACAGAGGGATGTTGTCCAGCCCTGCTACAGTAGTTCACTAAACTACAGAGGATGTTGTCCAGCCCTACTACAGTAGTTCACTAAACTACAGAGGATGTTGTCCAGCCCTGCATACAGTAGTTCACTAAACTACAGAGGATGTTGGCCAGCCCTGCTACAGTAGTTCACTAAACTACAGAGTATGTTGTCCAGCCCTGCTACAGTAGTTCACTAAACTACAGAGGATGTTGTCCAGCCCTGCTACAGTAGTTCACTAAACTACAGAGCATGTTGTCCAGCCCTGCTACAGTAGTTCACTAAACTACAGAGCATGTTGTCCAGCCCTGCTACAGTAGTTCACTAAACTACAGAGTATGTTGTCCAGCCCTGCTACAGTAGTTCACTAAACTACAGAGGATGTTGTCCAGCCCTGCTACAGTAGTTCACTAAACTACAGAGCATGTTGTCCAGCCCTGCTATAGTAGTTCACTAAACTACAGAGCATGTTGTCCAGCCCTGCTACAGTAGTTCACTAAACTACAGAGCATGTTGTCCAGCCCTGCTACAGTAGTTTACTAAACCACAGAGTATGTTGTCCAGCCCTGCTACAATAGTTCACTAAACTACAGAGCATGTTGTCCAGCCCTGCTACAGTAGTTCACTAAACTACAGAGCATGTTGTCCAGCCCTGCTACAGTAGTTCACTAAACTACAGAGCATGTTGTCCAGCCCTGCTACAGTAGTTCACTAAACTACAGAGCATGTTGTCCAGCCCTGCTACAGTAGTTCACTAAACTACAGAGGATGTTGTCCAGCCCTGCTACAGTAGTTCACTAAACTACAGAGGATGTTGTCCAGCCCTGCTACAGTAGTTCACTAAACTACAGAGTATGTTGTCCAGCCCTGCTACAGTAGTTCACTAAACTACAGAGGATGTTGTCCAGCCCTACTACAGTAGTTCACTAAACTACAGAGGATGTTGTCCAGCCCTGCTACAGTAGTTCACTAAACTACAGAGGATGTTGTCCAGCCCTGCTACCGTAGTTCACTAAACTACAGAGGATGTTGTCCAGCCCTACTACAGTAGTTCACTAAACTACATAGGATGTTGTCCAGCCCTGCTACAGTAGTTCACTAAACTACAGAGTATGTTGTCCAGCCCTGCTACAGTAGTTCACTAAACTACAGAGGATGTTGTCCAGCCCTGCTACAGTAGTTCACTAAACTACAGAGGATGTTGTCCAGCCCTGCTACAGTAGTTCACTAAACTACAGAGCATGTTGTCCAGCCTGCTACAGTAGTTCACTAAACTACAGAGTATGTTGTCCAGCCCTGCTACAGTAGTTCACTAAACTACAGAGTATGTTGTCCAGCCCTGCTACAGTAGTTCACTAAACTACAGAGTATGTTGTCCAGCCCTGCTACAGTAGTTCACTAAACTACAGAGGATGTTGTCCAGCCCTACTACAGTAGTTCACTAAAATACAGAGGATGTTGTCCAGCCCTGCTACAGTAGTTCACTAAACACAGAGTATGTTGTCCAGCCCTGCTACAGTAGTTCACTAAACTACAGAGGATGTTGTCCAGCCCTACTACAGTAGTTCACTAAACTACATAGGATGTTGTCCAGTCCTGCTACAGTAGTTCACTAAACTACAGAGTATGTTGTCCAGCCCTGCTACAGTAGTTCACTAAACTACAGAGGATGTTGTCCAGCCCTGCTACAGTAGTTCACTAAACTACAGAGGATGTTGTCCAGCCCTACTACAGTAGTTCACTAAACTACAGAGGATGTTGTCCAGCCCTGCTACAGTAGTTCACTAAACTACAGAGTATGCTGTCCAGCCCTGCTACAATAGTTCACTAAACTACAGAGTATGCTGTCCAGCCCGGCTACAGTAGTTCACTAAACTACAGAGGATGTTGTCCAGCCCTGCAACAGTAGTTCACTAAACTACAAAGGATGTTGTCCAGCCCTGCTACAGTAGTTCACTAAACTACCGAGGATGTTGTCCAGCCCTGCTACGGTAGTTCACTAAACTACAGAGCATGTTGTCCAGCCCTGCTACAGTAGTTCACTAAACTACAGAGGATGTTGTCCAGCCCTGCTACAGTAGTTCACTAAACTACAGAGGATGTTGTCCAGCCCTGCTACAGTAGTTCACTAAACTACAGAGCATGTTGTCCAGCCCTGCTACAGTAGTTCACTAAACTAAAGAGCATGTTGTCCAGCCCTGCTACAGTAGTTCACTAAACTACAGAGGATGTTGTCCAGCCCTACTACAGTAGTTCACTAAACTACAGAGGATGTTGTCCAGCCCTGCTACAGTAGTTCACTAAACTACAGAGGATGTTGTCCAGCCCTACTACAGTAGTTCACTAAACTACAGAGGATGTTGTCCAGCCTTGCTACAGTAGTTCACTAAACTACAGAGGATGTTGGCCAGCCCTGCTACAGTAGTTCACTAAACTACAGAGTATGTTGTCCAGCCCTGCTACAGTAGTTCACTAAACTACAGAGGATGTTGTCCAGCCCTGCTACAGTAGTTCACTAAACTACAGAGCATGTTGTCCAGCCCTGCTACAGTAGTTCACTAAACTACAGAGCATGTTGTCCAGCCCTGCTACAGTAGTTCACTAAACTACAGAGTATGTTGTCCAGCCCTGCTACAGTAGTTCACTAAACTACAGAGGATGTTGTCCAGCCCTGCTACAGTAGTTCACTAAACTACAGAGCATGTTGTCCAGCCCTGCTATAGTAGTTCACTAAACTACAGAGCATGTTGTCCAGCCCTGCTACAGTAGTTCACTAAACTACAGAGCATGTTGTCCAGCCCTGCTACAGTAGTTTACTAAACTACAGAGTATGTTGTCCAGCCCTGCTACAATAGTTCACTAAACTACAGAGCATGTTGTCCAGCCCTGCTACAGTAGTTCACTAAACTACAGAGCATGTTGTCCAGCCCTGCTACAGTAGTTCACTAAACTACAGAGCATGTTGTCCAGCCCTGCTACAGTAGTTCACTAAACTACAGAGCATGTTGTCCAGCCCTGCTACAGTAGTTCACTAAACTACAGAGCATGTTGTCCAGCCCTGCTACAGTAGTTCACTAAACTACAGAGGATGTTGTCCAGCCCTGCTACAGTAGTTCACTAAACTACAGAGTATGTTGTCCAGCCCTGCTACAGTAGTTCACTAAACTACAGAGGATGTTGTCCAGCCCTACTACAGTAGTTCACTAAACTACAGAGGATGTTGTCCAGCCCTGCTACAGTAGTTCACTAAACTACAGAGGATGTTGTCCAGCCCTGCTACCGTAGTTCACTAAACTACAGAGGATGTTGTCCAGCCCTACTACAGTAGTTCACTAAACTACATAGGATGTTGTCCAGCCCTGCTACAGTAGTTCACTAAACTACAGAGTATGTTGTCCAGCCCTGCTACAGTAGTTCACTAAACTACAGAGGATGTTGTCCAGCCCTGCTACAGTAGTTCACTAAACTACAGAGGATGTTGTCCAGCCCTGCTACAGTAGTTCACTAAACTACAGAGGATGTTGTCCAGCCCTGCTACAGTAGTTCACTAAACTACAGAGTATGCTGTCCAGCCCTGCTACAATAGTTCACTAAACTACAGAGTATGCTGTCCAGCCCTGCTACAGTAGTTCACTAAACTACAGAGGATGTTGTCCAGCCCTGCTACAGTAGTTCACTAAACTACAGAGGATGTTGTCCAGCCCTGCTACAGTAGTTCACTAAACTACAGAGGATGTTGTCCAGCCCTAGTACGGTAGTTCACTAAACTACAGAGCATGTTGTCCAGCCCTGCTACAGTAGTTCACTAAACTACAGAGGATGTTGTTCAGCCCTGCTACAATAGTTCACTAAACTACAGAGTATGCTGTCCAGCCCGGCTACAGTAGTTCACTAAACTACAGAGGATGTTGTCCAGCCCTGCAACAGTAGTTCACTAAACTACAAAGGATGTTGTCCAGCCCTGCTACAGTAGTTCACTAAACTACAGAGGATGTTGTCCAGCCCTGCTACGGTAGTTCACTAAACTACAGAGCATGTTGTCCAGCCCTGCTACGGTAGTTCACTAAACTACAGAGCATGTTGTCCAGCCCTGCTACAGTAGTTCACTAAACTACAGAGGATGTTGTCCAGCCCTGCTACAGTAGTTCACTAAACTACAGAGGATGTTGTCCAGCCCTGCTACAGTAGTTCACTAAACTACAGAGCATGTTGTCCAGCCCTGCTACAGTAGTTCACTAAACTAAAGAGCATGTTGTCCAGCCCTGCTACAGTAGTTCACTAAACTACAGAGGATGTTGTCCAGCCCTACTACAGTAGTTCACTAAACTACAGAGGATGTTGTCCAGCCCTGCTACAGTAGTTCACTAAACTACAGAAGATGTTGTCCAGCCCTACTACAGTAGTTCACTAAACTACAGAGGATGTTGACCAGCCTTGCTACAGTAGTTCACTAAACTACAGAGGATGTTGGCCAGCCCTGCTACAGTAGTTCACTAAACTACAGAGTATGTTGTCCAGCCCTGCTACAGTAGTTCACTAAACTACAGAGGATGTTGTCCAGCCCTGCTACAGTAGTTCACTAAACTACAGAGCATGTTGTCCAGCCCTGCTACAGTAGTTCACTAAACTACAGAGCATGTTGTCCAGCCCTGCTACAGTAGTTCACTAAACTACAGAGTATGTTGTCCAGCCCTGCTACAGTAGTTCACTAAACTACAGAGGATGTTGTCCAGCCCTGCTACAGTAGTTCACTAAACTACAGAGCATGTTGTCCAGCCCTGCTATAGTAGTTCACTAAACTACAGAGCATGTTGTCCAGCCCTGCTACAGTAGTTCACTAAACTACAGAGCATGTTGTCCAGCCCTGCTACAGTAGTTTACTAAACTACAGAGTATGTTGTCCAGCCCTGCTACAATAGTTCACTAAACTACAGAGCATGTTGTCCAGCCCTGCTACAGTAGTTCACTAAACTACAGAGCATGTTGTCCAGCCCTGCTACAGTAGTTCACTAAACTACAGAGCATGTTGTCCAGCCCTGCTACAGTAGTTCACTAAACTACAGAGCATGTTGTCCAGCCCTGCTACAGTAGTTCACTAAACTACAGAGGATGTTGTCCAGCCCTGCTACAGTAGTTCACTAAACTACAGAGGATGTTGTCCAGCCCTGCTACAGTAGTTCACTAAACTACAGAGTATGTTGTCCAGCCCTGCTACAGTAGTTCACTAAACTACAGAGGATGTTGTCCAGCCCTACTACAGTAGTTCACTAAACTACAGAGGATGTTGTCCAGCCCTGCTACAGTAGTTCACTAAACTACAGAGGATGTTGTCCAGCCCTGCTACCGTAGTTCACTAAACTACAGAGGATGTTGTCCAGCCCTACTACAGTAGTTCACTAAACTACAGAGGATGTTGTCCAGCCCTGCTACAGTAGTTCACTAAACTACAGAGTATGTTGTCCAGCCCTGCTACAGTAGTTCACTAAACTACAGAGGATGTTGTCCAGCCCTGCTACAGTAGTTCACTAAACTACAGAGGATGTTGTCCAGCCCTGCTACAGTAGTTCACTAAACTACAGAGCATGTTGTCCAGCCCTGCTACAGTAGTTCACTAAACTACAGAGTATGTTGTCCAGCCCTGCTACAGTAGTTCACTAAACTACAGAGTATGTTGTCCAGCCCTGCTACAGTAGTTCACTAAACTACAGAGGATGTTGTCCAGCCCTACTACAGTAGTTCACTAAAATACAGAGGATGTTGTCCAGCCCTGCTACAGTAGTTCACTAAACACAGAGTATGTTGTCCAGCCCTGCTACAGTAGTTCACTAAACTACAGAGGATGTTGTCCAGCCCTACTACAGTAGTTCACTAAACTACATAGGATGTTGTCCAGTCCTGCTACAGTAGTTCACTAAACTACAGAGTATGTTGTCCAGCCCTGCTACAGTAGTTCACTAAACTACAGAGGATGTTGTCCAGCCCTGCTACAGTAGTTCACTAAACTACAGAGGATGTTGTCCAGCCCTACTACAGTAGTTCACTAAACTACAGAGGATGTTGTCCAGCCCTGCTACAGTAGTTCACTAAACTACAGAGTATGCTGTCCAGCCCTGCTACAATAGTTCACTAAACTACAGAGTATGCTGTCCAGCCCGGCTACAGTAGTTCACTAAACTACAGAGGATGTTGTCCAGCCCTGCAACAGTAGTTCACTAAACTACAAAGGATGTTGTCCAGCCCTGCTACAGTAGTTCACTAAACTACCGAGGATGTTGTCCAGCCCTGCTACGGTAGTTCACTAAACTACAGAGCATGTTGTCCAGCCCTGCTACAGTAGTTCACTAAACTACAGAGGATGTTGTCCAGCCCTGCTACAGTAGTTCACTAAACTACAGAGGATGTTGTCCAGCCCTGCTACAGTAGTTCACTAAACTACAGAGCATGTTGTCCAGCCCTGCTACAGTAGTTCACTAAACTAAAGAGCATGTTGTCCAGCCCTGCTACAGTAGTTCACTAAACTACAGAGGATGTTGTCCAGCCCTACTACAGTAGTTCACTAAACTACAGAGGATGTTGTCCAGCCCTGCTACAGTAGTTCACTAAACTACAGAGGATGTTGTCCAGCCCTGCTACAGTAGTTCACTAAACTACAGAGCATGTTGTCCAGCCCTGCTACAGTAGTTCACTAAACTACAGAGCATGTTGTCCAGCCCTGCTACAGTAGTTCACTAAACTACAGAGTATGTTGTCCAGCCCTGCTACAGTAGTTCACTAAACTAAAGAGCATGTTGTCCAGCCCTGCTACAGTAGTTCACTAAACTACAGAGGATGTTGTCCAGCCCTGCTACAATAGTTCACTAAACTACAGAGGATGTTGTCCAGCCCTGCTATAGTAGTTCACTAAACTACAGAGGATGTTGTCCAGCCCTGCTACAGTAGTTCACTAAACTACAGAGGATGTTGTCCAGCCCTGCTACAGTAGTTCACTAAACTACAGAGGATGTTGTCCAGCCCTGCTACAGTAGTTCACTAAACTACAGAGGATGTTGTCCAGCCCTGCTACAGTAGTTCACTAAACTACAGAGGATGTGGTCCAGCCCTGCTACAGTAGTTCACTAAACTACAGAGGATGTTGTCCATTGAAGTTGTTGTCTCCGGCTCTTTTGATATCAGATTCACATGGTTTGTGGTAGTTTAACGGGTTTCATGCACCTTAGACTAGGAGTGTTTCCAATTCACACCCCAGCCTGATAGTCACAGCACTGATGAAAAGGGAAGCTATCTATATTAATTAAAATGTTGTCATAGCCTATGAATAGGACCTAGAGGTTTACCTGACCAGGTCATCAGGAAAAACTCCAGGCCCCAGAAAAGACACATACTAATTTTGCCACAACAATTTTTTCTTTATTTGACCTTTATTTAACTAGGCGAGTCCGTTAAGAACAAATTATTATTTTACAATGACGGCCTAGGAACAGTGGGTTAACTGCCTTGTTCAGGGGCAGAACAACAGATTTGTACCTTGGGGATTTGAACTTGCAACCTTTCGGTTACTAGTCCAATGCTCTAACCACTACGCTATGCTGCCGCCCCACCACTTTTTGAACATGTGGTGCCAACACTGACCAGGGATATTCAACTCTGACCCAACGAGGTCCGGAATACTGCTGGTTTTCTGTTCTACCTGATCATTAATTTCACCCACCTGGTGTCCCAGGTGTAAATTAGTCCCTGATTAGAGGGCAACAATGGAGAGAAAACAAGCCGTGGAACTGTCTTTGAGGTCCAGATTTGAGTTTGAGGGCCATATACTGAAAACATACCTTCAGTACCAGAAAATACACTATCAAGCGAGGTAATGAAGCTATTTTCATCTACACTAAAACATGCTGGAAACAGGAGAAGAAGAGACAGAGACGACACCAGATCACACGTAAAGACAACAGAATACTGCTGTTTCAACATGATGGAAACAGGAGAAGAAGAGACAGAGACAGAGACAGAGACGACACCAGATCACACGTAAAGACAACAGAATACTGCTGTTTCAACATGGTGGAAACAGGAGAAGAAGAGACAGAGACAGAGACGACACCAGATCACACGTAAAGACAACAGAATACTGCTGTTTCTTCATTTTCACCTCAATGAGTCTCTCCCACATGCTGTTCTGTCAGATCAGATATAGGATCGAGCACTTGATCTAAAGCTAGTTCGGAAGCTTCCATCACGCCTGCGGGCTGCGGCTGTGACATCAACATAGCCTTCTTACTGCAATACTGCACATATACATAATGTCTGAACAGGACACCACCGTTATTCACTGACCAGTACTCCTCTCCCCCACTCCCCATGCCCAGTACTCCTCTCCTCTCCCCACCCCTCCTCGCCTCCTCTCCTCCACCCCTCCTCTCCCCAACTGCACAGCATGCCTACACAGCAACTTTCCTGTTACAATCGTCAATATGCATGTCCGCTCGTCCAAGCATGGAGAAATCGAGGGAGAGAAACAGGAGAAAGGAAGAGGAGGATGAGGAGAGGAGGGAAGAGGGGCAAAGGAGGATGAGAAGAGGAGGGAAGAGGGGCAAAGGAGAATGAGAAGAGGAGGGAAGAGGGGGAGGATGAGGAGAGGAGGGAAGAGGGGCAAAGGGGGATGAGGAGAGGAGGGAAGAGGGGCAAAGGAGGATGAGGAGAGGAGGATGAGGAGAGGAGGGAAGAGGGGAGGAGGATGAGGAGAGGAGGGAAGAGGGGAGGAGGATGAGGAGAGGATGGAAGAGGGGAGGAGGATGAGGAGAGGAGGGCAGAGGGGCAAAGGAGGATGAGGAGAGGAGGGAAGAGGGGAGGAGGATGAGGAAAGGAGGGAAGAGGGGAGGAGGATGAGGAGAGGATGGAAGAGGGGAGGAGGATGAGGAGAGGAGGGAAGAGGGGAGGAGGATGAAGAGAGGAGGGAAGAGGGGAGGAGGATGAGGAGAGGAGGGAAGAGGGGAGGAGGATGAGGAGAGGAGAGAAGAGGGGAGGAGGATGAGGAGAGGAGAGAAGAGGGGAGGTGGATGAGGAGAGGAGGGAAGAGGGGAGGAGGATGAGGAGAGGAGGGAAGAGGGGGAGAAATTAAGGGAATTATTAATAGTTCATTTGAGTGAGGAGATATGAATGAATATTTACTGAGTCTCTCTCATTCTCTCTGTCTCTCTCTCATCTCTCTCGCCCATCTCTCTCTCTCATCTCTCTCTCTTTCATCTCTCTCTCTCTCTTGCACACACACAGCTGAATAAACACATTGGAAACAAACATAAGCTGAGTCCCAGATGGAACACTATTCCCTATTTTTCACACTACTTGACCCCTGGAAACTCAATCTACCCTGCACAGAAACAAGACCACGTATCTCTGGTTGACTGGTCCTGACTCAGAACTATGAATGGAGAGAGGTACAGGTCAATAAGAACATGTAAAAGGTAACATTTATGTAAGGATATATTTAGTCCACTACCACCGAATGGAAACTAGGCTTGGGCAGTATCCAGATTTTCATATAGTCATCTTTGTCCTTCTCTCAAATCACATCAAATCATATTGTATTGGTAACATACACATGGTTAGCAGATGTTAATGAGAGAGTAGTGAAATGCTTGTGCGTCGAGGTCCGACCGTGCAGTAATAACCAACAAGTAATCTAACAAATTCACAACAACTACCTTATATACACACAAATGTAAAGGGATGAATAAGAATATGTACATATAAATATATGGATGAGCGATGACAATGCGGCATAGGCAAGTTGCAGTAGATGGTATATGCAGTAAAAAGTGGCGTTATATAAAGTGACTAGTGATACCTTTATTAAATCCATTTATTAAAGTGGCCAGAGATTTGAGTCTGTATTTGGTAAAAGCCACTCTGTGCTAGTGATGGCTGTTTAACAGTCTGATGGCCTTGACATAGAAGCTGTTTTTTCAGTCTCTCGGTTCCAGCTTTGATGCACCTGTACTGACCTCGCCTTCTGGATGATAGCTGGGTGAACAGGCAGTGATGCACCTGTACTGACCTCGCCTTCTGGATGATAGCGGGGTGAACAGGCAGTGATGCACCTGTACTGACCTCGCCTTCTGGATGATAGCGGAGTGAACAGGCAGTGATGCACCTGTACTGACCTCGCCTTCTGGATGACAGCGGGGTGAACAGGTAGTGATGCACCTGTACTGACCTCGCCTTCTGGATGATAGCGGGGTGAACAGGCAGTGATGCACCTGTACTGACCTCGCCTTCTGGATGATAGCGGGGTGAACAGGCAGTGATGCACCTGTACTGACCTCGCCTTCTGGATGATAGCTGGGTGAACAGGCAGTGATGCACCTGTACTGACCTCGCCTTCTGGATGATAGCGGGGTGAACAGGCAGTGATGCACCTGTACTGACCTCGCCTTCTGGATGATAGCGGAGTGAACAGGCAGTGATGCACCTGTACTGACCTCGCCTTCTGGATGACAGCGGGGTGAACAGGTAGTGATGCACCTGTACTGACCTCGCCTTCTGGATGATAGCGGGGTGAACAGGCAGTGATGCACCTGTACTGACCTCGCCTTCTGGATGATAGCGGGGTGAACAGGCAGTGATGCACCTGTACTGACCTCGCCTTCTGGATGATAGCGGGGTGAACAGGCAGTGATGCACCTGTACTGACCTCGCCTTCTGGATGATAGCGGGGTGAACAGGCAGTGATGCACCTGTACTGACCTCGCCTTCTGGATGATAGCGGGGTGAACAGGCAGTGATGCACCTGTACTGACCTCGCCTTCTGGATGATAGCGGAGTGAACAGGCAGTGATGCACCTGTACTGACCTCGCCTTCTGGATGACAGCGGGGTGAACAGGTAGTGATGCACCTGTACTGACCTCGCCTTCTGGATGATAGCGGGGTGAACAGGCAGTGATGCACCTGTACTGACCTCGCCTTCTGGATGATAGCGGGGTGAACAGGCAGTGATGCACCTGTACTGACCTCGCCTTCTGGATGATAGCTGGGTGAACAGGCAGTGATGCACCTGTACTGACCTCGCCTTCTGGATGATAGCGGGGTGAACAGGCAGTGATGCACCTGTACTGACCTCGCCTTCTGGATGATAGCGGAGTGAACAGGCAGTGATGCACCTGTACTGACCTCGCCTTCTGGATGACAGCGGGGTGAACAGGTAGTGATGCACCTGTACTGACCTCGCCTTCTGGATGATAGCGGGGTGAACAGGCAGTGATGCACCTGTACTGACCTCGCCTTCTGGATGATAGCGGGGTGAACAGGCAGTGATGCACCTGTACTGACCTCGCCTTCTGGATGATAGCGGGGTGAACAGGCAGTGATGCACCTGTACTGACCTCGCCTTCTGGATGATAGCGGGGTGAACAGGCAGTGATGCACCTGTACTGACCTCGCCTTCTGGATGATAGCGGGGTGAACAGGCAGTGATGCACCTGTACTGACCTCGCCTTCTGGATGATAGCGGGGTGAACAGGCAGTGATGCACCTGTACTGACCTCGCCTTCTGGATGATAGCGGGGTGAACAGGCAGTGATGCACCTGTACTGACCTCGCCTTCTGGATGATAGCGGGGTGAACAGGCAGTGATGCACCTGTACTGACCTCGCCTTCTGGATGATAGCGGGGTGAACAGGCAGTGATGCACCTGTACTGACCTCGCCTTCTGGATGATAGCGGGGTGAACAGGCAGTGATGCACCTGTACTGACCTCTCCTTCTGGATGACAGCGGGGTGAACAGGTAGTGATGCACCTGTACTGACCTCGCCTTCTGGATGACAGCGGGGTGAACAGGTAGTGATGCACCTGTACTGACCTCGCCTTCTGGATGATAGCGGGGTGAACAGGCAGTGATGCACCTGTACTGACCTCGCCTTCTGGATGATAGCGGGGTGAACAGGCAGTGATGCACCTGTACTGACCTCGCCTTCTGGATGATAGCGGGGTGAACAGGCAGTGATGCACCTGTACTGACCTCGCCTTCTGGATGATAGCGGGGTGAACAGGCAGTGATGCACCTGTACTGACCTCGCCTTCTGGATGATAGCGGGGTGAACAGGCAGTGATGCACCTGTACTGACCTCGCCTTCTGGATGATAGCGGGGTGAACAGGCAGTGATGCACCTGTACTGACCTCGCCTTCTGGATGATAGCAGAGTGAACAGGCAGTGATGCACCTGTACTGACCTCGCCTTCTGGATGATAGCGGGGTGAACAGGCAGTGATGCACCTGTACTGACCTCGCCTTCTGGATGATAGCGGGGTGAACAGGCAGTGATGCACCTGTACTGACCTCGCCTTCTGGATGATAGCGGGGTGAACAGGCAGTGATGCACCTGTACTGACCTCGCCTTCTGGATGATAGCGGGGTGAACAGGCAGTGATGCACCTGTACTGACCTCGCCTTCTGGATGATAGCGGGGTGAACAGGCAGTGATGCACCTGTACTGACCTCGCCTTCTGGATGATAGCGGGGTGAACAGGCAGTGATGCACCTGTACTGACCTCGCCTTCTGGATGATAGCAGAGTGAACAGGCAGTGATGCACCTGTACTGACCTCGCCTTCTGGATGATAGCAGAGTGAACAGGCAGTGATGCACCTGTACTGACCTCTCCTTCTGGATGATAGCAGAGTGAACAGGCAGTGATGCACCTGTACTGACCTCGCCTTCTGGATGATAGCAGAGTGAACAGGCAGTGGCTCGGGTGGTTGAATTGGTTGAATTGGCGCTGATGCACCTTCTTCACCACGCTGTTTGTGTGGGCGGACCATTTCAGTTTGTCCGTGATGTGTACGCCGAGGAACTTAAAACTTTCCACCCTCTCCACTGCTGTCCCGTCGATGTGGATAGGGGGGTGCTCCCTCTGCTGTTTCCTCAAGTCCACGGCCATCTACTTTGTTTTGTTGACGTTGAGTGTGAGGTTATTTTCCTGACACCACACTCCGAGGGCCCTCACCTCCTCCCTCTAGGCCGTCTCGTCGTTGTTGGTATTCAAGCCTACCACTGTAGTGTCGTCTGCAAACTTGATGATTGAGTTGGAGGCGTGCATGGCCACGCAGTCGTGGGTGAACAGGGAGTACAGGAGAGGATTGAGAACGCACCCTTGTGGGGCCCCAGTGTTGAGGATCAGCGGGGTGGAGATGTTGTTTCCTACCCTCACCACCTGGGATCGGCCCGTCAGGAAGTCCAGGACCCAGTTGCACAAGGCGGGGTCGAGACCCAGGGTCTCGAGCTTAATGATGAGCTTTGAGGGCACTATGGTGTTAAATGCTGAGCTGTAGTCAATGAACAGCATTCTTACATAGGTATTCCTCTTGTCCAGATATGATATCCCGGGATTTACGGTACTACCGCCTTAGTACACAAGTGAGCGCAAAACCAACCCCTCTGCAAAAAAGCTTACAAGAAAACGAAGAAAATATTTCTCGCTAAACATGCTAATGAGCGAAAATGTAAATAAACTAATTACAAAGACAGGCAATCCAGCTTATAAAGTTATACATAACACTACATGACCAAAAGTATGTGGACACCTGCTCATCGAACATCTCATTCTAAAGACATGGGCATTAATATGGAGTTGGTCCCACATTTGCTGATATAACAGCCTCCACTCTTCTGGGAAGGCTTTCTACTAGATGTTGGAACATTGCTGAGGGGACTTGCTTCTATTCAGCCACAAGAGCATTAGTGAGGTCAGGCAATGATGTTGGGCGATTAGGCCTGGCTCACAGTTGGTGTTCCAATTCATCACAAGGGTGTTCGATGGGGTTGAGGTCAGGGCTCTGTACAGGCCAGTCAAGTTCTTCCACACCGATCTCGACAAACCATTTCTGTATGGACCTCGCTTTGTGCAAAGGGGCCAGAGCCTGGCGGCCCTATATACGCTCACTACCCAAGTTGCGTAGGGCCCCGCAAATAACGCAAGGGCCCTGCCTCCCCCTCGTGTCAAAGCGAGTGTCAACGTTTACAACTTGGATGACAGGACGAAGCAGAACTATCCTCCTGGTCACGAAGACAGAAGGAAAAAAACACAATGAGAGTGAATTGCGGGAACAGCAATCAGGTAAACTTGTCTTCTCTCCTCTCCAAGTTTGATGTCAGCAAATAACAGTTAAGTTGATGTGCTGTAGCTGGGCAGTGCATCTCTCTCTAGTCTGTCTGTCTTGCTAACCTAGCTGGGCAGTGCATCTCTTGGTCTGTCTGTGTCTTGCTAACCTAGCTGGGCAGTGCATCTCTTGGTCTGTCTTGCTAACCTAGCTGGGCAGTGCATCTCTTGGTCTGTCTTGCTAACCTAGCTGGGCAGTGCATCTCTTGGTCTGTCTGTCTGTCTTGCTAACCTAGCTGGGCAGTGCATCTCTTGGTCTGTCTGTCTTGCTAACCTAGCTGGGCAGTGCATCTCTTGGTCTGTCTGTGTCTTGCTAACCTAGCTGGGCAATGCATCTCTTGGTCTGTCTGTGTCTTTGCTTGCTTGCCAGCCACTTAAAGGGCTGTGTTCTGTGACTTTGTGACAAAAGTGAGAGTGAAAAACAACTATTTATTACGTTTGATAAACGCAAACGGGCAACGGTGTTTAGAAACTGCAGCTCGGGAAAAGATAACCGCGTCGCACGTAGACGAAATGAAACTCGCGCTTTCCTCTGTGGGGACCATATATGGGCGTGATGGTACTCCTCATAGGGTTAGTGTTAACCCCTAACCCAACCTCTGTGGGGACCATATATGGGCGTGATGGTACTCCTCATAGGGTTAGTGTTAACCCCTAACCCAACCTCTGTGGGGACCATATATGGGCGTGATGGTACTCCTCATAGGGTTAGTGTTAACCCCTAACCCAACCTCTGTGGGGACCATATATGGGCGTGATGGTACTCCTCATGGGGTTAGTGTTAACCCCTAACCCAACCTCTGTGGGGACCATATATGGGCGTGATGGTACTCCTCATAGGGTTAGTGTTAACCCCTAACCCATCCTCTGTGGGGACCATATATGGGCGTGATGGTACTCCTCATAGGGTTAGTGTTAACCCCTAACCCAACCTCTGTGGGGACCATATATGGGCGTGATGGTACTCCTCATAGGGTTAGTGTTAACCCCTAACCCAACCTCTGTGGGGACCATATATGGGCGTGATGGTACTCCTCATAGGGTTAGTGTTAACCCCTAACCCAACCTCCGTGGGGACCATATATGGGCGCGATGGTACTCCTCATAGGGTTAGTGTTAACCCCTAACCCATCCTCTGTGGGGACCATATATGGGCGTGATGGTACTCCTCATAGGGTTAGTGTTAACCCCTAACCCAACCTCTGTGGGGACCATATATGGGCGTGATGGTACTCCTCATAGGGTTAGTGTTAACCCCTAACCCAACCTCCGTGGGGACCATATATGGGCGTGATGGTACTCCTCATGGGGTTAGTGTTAACCCCTAACCCATCCTCTGTGGGGACCATATATGGGCGTGATGGTACTCCTCATAGGGTTAGTGTTAACCCCTAACCCAACCTCCGTGGGGACCATATATGGGCGCGATGGTACTCCTCATAGGGTTAGTGTTAACCCCTAACCCATCCTCTGTGGGGACCATATATGGGCGGGATGGTACTCCTCATGGGGTTAGTGTTAACCCCTAACCCAACCTCTGTGGGGACCATATATGGGCGTGATGGTACTCCTCATAGGGTTAGTGTTAACCCCTAACCCAACCTCTGTGGGGACCATATATGGGCGCGATGGTACTCCTCATAGGGTTAGTGTTAACCCCTAACCCAACCTCTGTGGGGACCATATATGGGCGCGATGGTACTCCTCATAGGGTTAGTGTTAACCCCTAACCCAACCTCTGTGGGGACCATATATGGGCGTGATGGTACTCCTCATAGGGTTAGTGTTAACCCCTAACCCAACCTCTGTGGGGACCATATATGGGCGTGATGGTACTCCTCATAGGGTTAGTGTTAACCCCTAACCCATCCTCTGTGGGGACCATATATGGGCGTGATGGTACTCCTCATGGGGTTAGTGTTAACCCCTAACCCAACCTCTGTGGGGACCATATATGGGCGTGATGGTACTCCTCATAGGGTTAGTGTTAACCCCTAACCCAACCTCTGTGGGGACCATATATGGGCGTGATGGTACTCCTCATGGGGTTAGTGTTAACCCCTAACCCAACCTCTGTGGGGACCATATATGGGCGTGATGGTACTCCTCATAGGGTTAGTGTTAATGGATTGACATTGACTATTGATTTATATATTGAATTTAAAATGTTGATTAGCTGGACAATATGGATGTACATCTCTCAGTAAATAATAACATCAAGTATTCAGCCATAGTATAAAGAGTATTTTATATTTGAAAATGTATAAAAGGACATCTGGGTGAGACAGTTTGAATGGGCCTGATGCAGCTGATCAGATGAATAATAGTATTGTTGTCATTTACAGGTGCTATGCTTAAGTTTGTCAGTAGAGGAGATGCTGGATCATCATCCAGTACTAACACAGACCCAGTACAGCCGGCTTCAGCCAGTACTAACACAGACCCAGTACAGGCAGCCTCAGCCAGTACTAACACAGACCCAGTACAGACAGCCTCATCCAGTACTAACACAGACCCAGTACAGACAGCCTCATCCAGTACTAACACAGACCCAGTACAGACAGCCTCATCCAGTACTAACACAGACCCAGTACAGACAGCCTCAGCCAGTACTAACACAGACCCAGTACAGACAGCCTCAGCGAGTACTAACACAGACCCAGTACAGACAGCCTCATCCAGTACTAACACAGACCCAGTACAGACAGCCTCATCCAGTACTAACACAGACCCAGTACAGACAGCCTCATCCAGTACTAACACAGACCCAGTACAGACAGCCTCATCCAGTACTAACACAGACCCAGTACAGACAGCCTCAGCCAGTACTAACACAGACCCAGTACAGACAGCCTCAGCGAGTACTAACACAGACCCAGGTGAAGTACAGGCAGCCTCAGCCAGTACTAACACAGACCCAGTACAGGCAGCCTCATCCAGTACTAACACAGACCCAGTACAGACAGCCTCATCCAGTACTAACACAGACCCAGTACAGACAGCCTCATCCAGTACTAACACAGACCCAGTACAGACAGCCTCATCCAGTACTAACACAGACCCAGTACAGACAGCCTCATCCAGTACTAACACAGACCCAGTACAGGCAGCCTCAGCCAGTACTAACACAGACCCAGTACAGACAGCCTCATCCAGTACTAACACAGACCCAGTACAGACAGCCTCATCCAGTACTAACACAGACCCAGGTGAAGTACAGGCAGCCTCGGCCAGTACTAACACAGACCCAGTACAGACAGCCTCATCCAGTACTAACACAGACCCAGTACAGTCAGCCTCATCCAGTACTAACACAGACCCAGTACAGGCAGCCTCATCCAGTACTAACACAGACCCAGTACAGACAGCCTCATCCAGTACTAACACAGACCCAGTACAGGCAGCCTCATCCAGTACTAACACAGACCCAGTACAGGCAGCCTCATCCAGTACTAACACAGACCCAGTACAGGCAGCCTCAGCCAGTACTAACACAGACCCAGGTGAAGTACAGGCAGCCTCATCCAGTACTAACACAGACCCAGTACAGGCAGCCTCATCCAGTACTAACACAGACCCAGTACAGGCAGCCTCATCCAGTACTAACACAGACCCAGGTGAAGTACAGGCAGTCTCATCCAGTACTAACACAGACCCAGTACAGGCAGCCTCATCCAGTACTAACACAGACCCAGTACAGGCAGCCTCATCCAGTACTAACACAGACCCAGGTGAAGTACAGACAGCCTCATCCAGTACTAACACAGACCCAGTACAGGCAGCCTCATCCAGTACTAACACAGACCCAGTACAGACAGCCTCATCCAGTACTAACACAGACCCAGGTGAAGTACAGACAGCCTCATCCAGTACTAACACAGACCCAGTACAGACAGCCTCATCCAGTACTAACACAGACCCAGTACAGACAGCCTCATCCAGTACTAGCACAAATAGAGGTGTACAGCCAGAATCAGATACCAGCAGCTCAGACCCTAATAGAACAGCTGCTGCTCCACCAAATGACCCAGCAGATTGGCCCCCAGTCTTAACAGACTTCATGAGGACTGAGTTAGTGTGCAGAGGGCCAGTCAAACCAGGACTGGATTTTTCTTACCCCTAAAGACAAGTCTAGAAGAGGTTTCCATTCAGGCGTATTACAGAGAGAGCTGTCAAATGGGGAAAATATTACCAGGAGCTGGCTTTCATACTCAAAAACAACACTGTGCATTGTTTCTGCTGTAAGCTCTTTTCTACAAAAAACTACAAAATAATAAAGGAAGGCGTGAATAACTGTTCAAATATCACCGCCATTTTGAAACACCATGTGGTTTAGTCCTGAACACACAAACAATATGATTAAGTGGAGAGAACTTGATCTGCGCCTAAATCGGGGACAGACTCTTGACCAGATACAAATGACAGTTTTGGAGGCTGAAAGAAAGAGATGGTGGGATGTCCTTACACGTTTAATGAGTATCACCCAATCTCTGGCTGAAAGAAACCTAGCATTCAGGGGTTCATCAGACAAACTCTTCCAACCAGATAATGGAAACTTCCTAAAAAGAGGTTGAATTACTGGCAAAAATTTGACCCCGTTATGGAAAATCAATTTAGCAAAATGAAAGATGGTGAGACACATGCTTGTTACCTTGGGAAGCGCACACAGAATGAGCTGATACAGATTGTGAGAGACAAGATTCTGAAAGCAATAGTGACTCAAGTAAGAGACTCAAAGTACTTCTCCATTATCTTGGACTGTACACCTGACATTAGTCACCAGGAGCAAATGTCCATTATTCTGAGAAGTGTGGCTTTATAAGGGAAAGCCAGAGATCAAGGAGCACTTCCTCGGGCTTTGTGAATGTTGAGGTTTACAACCGGCTTGAATCTGTCCACTGTCATCTTAGAAAAGCTGAACGAGCTGAAGATTCCATTTGAAGATTGCAAAGGGCAAGCTTATGATAATGGGGCCAACATGAAGGGCAAACACCAAGGAGTACAAGCCAGACTGCTCAATAAAAATCCCAGAGCCGTGTTCTTCCCATCTAGAGCTCATACTCGAAACCTTGTCATTGCAGATGCTGCCAAATCTTCCGTTTTTTTTGGGGGGGGGCATGTGCAAAAGCTCTTCACCTTCTTTTCAGCTGACACACAAAGATGGAGTGTTTTGAAGAAAACACGTGAACATAACTGTGAAGTCACAGAGTGACACAAGATGTGAGAGTAGGCTCCAAAGTGTTCATGCAATCAGGTATCAGGCTTCTGAGGTTCGGGAGGCATTACTGGAAGCCAGACAGACGAGCAACGATCCTGTGGCCAAAGTGGAGGTACAAGCACTTGCAGAGGAAGTTGGATCCTACCGCTTCTTGATTTGCTGTGTCGTATAGTGTGAGATACTGACAATGACAAACAAGGTGAACAAGCTCCTCTAATCTGCCTCAATGCAGTTGGATATCGCACTGAATTTAATCTCAAATGCAAAAGGTCTCCCTCACTAGATACCGGGGAAACTGGATTCTCTGAGGCCCAGATAACAGCCAAAAGCATTTGTGAAGAAATTAATGTGGAGGCTTTTCTGAAAGAGAAGAGACTGAGAAACAGCAAGAGGCATTTCAGCTATGAGGCTCCTGATGAACCAGTGACTGATGCACTGAAAAACCTCTAAAGTCAACTACTTCAACGTTGTGGTCGACTCTGCTGTGACATCCATGGATGAGAGATTTGAAACACTCCAAATATGGAGTGTTGCTGAACTTCAGCACAGCCTCTCAGATGTCCCGTGAATCTTTAAAGGATCACTGCATGGAAGTTGAAAACACTCTTAACCTTCAGAGATGACTGTGACATCAGTGGAATGGATCTGGCACACGACATTCAGAGATGACTGTGACATCAGTGGAATGGATCTGGCACACGACATTCAGAGATGACTGTGACATCAGTGGAATGGATCTGGCACACGACATTCAGAGATGACTGTGACATCAGTGGAATGGATCTGGCACACGACATTCAGAGATGACTGTGACATCAGTGGAATGGATCTGACACACGAGATTCAGAATGTACCTGATCTGCCATCAGATAAGATGACTGCCTTTGAGCTGCTTTCCTTTCTCTGTGAGAAAAAACACAGGAGGAACTCTATCCTAACCTTTTGGACAGCCCTGAGACTTGCAGTCACCCTACCAGGAACAGTGGCATCAGCAGAGAGGAGCTTTTCAAAATGAAAGCGCATCAGAAGCTACCTGAGGTCTTCCATGTCACAAGAACGTTTGAGTGGTCTGGTTATCATGAGTATAAATCACGACGTGGGGGAAACACGATGTCCCACGATGACATCATTGATGATTTTGCCTCAAGAAATTGCAGATTTTAATTCAAATATTCAAATGTTTACACACTTAGTAACATTTTAAGATTGTATGTCAGAAGTGCATTTGTGTATGTGACATACTTTCTCAATTTCTTCCAGACAGTCCAGAGAGACTGGTGTCTATGCTGATGCTGAAAATACCCAGGCTGTAGAGGGAACCAAAGTTAATCACCCAGCTGTATAGGTTTAATTTGACTATTTTAAGACATACAGTTGAAGTCGGAAGTTTACATACACTTAGGTTGGAGTCATTAAAACTAATTTTTCAACCATTCCACAAATTTCTTGTTAACAAACTATAGTTTTGGCAAGTCAGTCAGGACATCTACTTTGTGCATGACACAAGTAATTTTTCCAACAATTGTTTACAGACAGATTATTTTACTTATAATTCACTGTATCACAATTCCAGTGGGTCAGAAGTTTACATACACTAAGTTGACTGTGCCTTTAAACAGCTTCGAAAATTCCAGAAAATGATGTCATGGCTTTAAAAGCTTCTGATAGGCTAATTGACATCATTCGAGTCAATTGGAGGTGTACCTGTGGATGTATTTCAAGGCATACCTTCAAACTCAGTGCCTCTTTGCTTGACATCATGGGAAAATCAAAATAAATCAGCCAAGACCTAAGAAATAAATTGTAGACCTCCACAAGTCTGGTTCATCCTTGGGAGGAATTTCCAAACGCTTGAAGGTTCCATGTTCATCTGCACAAATAATAGTACGCAAGTATAAACACCATGGGACCACGCAGCCGTCATACCGATCAGGAAAGAAACGCGTTCTGTCTCCTAGAGATGAACGTACTTTGGTGCGAAAAGTGCAAATCAATCCCAGAACAACAGCAAAGGACCTTGTGACGATGCTGGAGGAAACAGGTACAAAAGTATCTATATCTACAGTAAAACGAGTCCTATATCGACATAACCTGAAAGGCCGCTCAGCAAGGAAGAAGCCGCTGCTCCAAAACCGCCATAAAAATAGCCAGACTACGGTTTGCAACTGCACATGGGGACAAAGATCGTACTTTTTGGAGAAATGTCCTCTGGTCTGATGAAACAAAAATAGAACTGTTTGGCCATAATGACCATTGCTATGTTTGGAGGAAAAAGGGGGAGGCTTGCAAGCCGAAGAACACCATCCCAACAATGAAGCACGGGGGTGGCAGCATCATGTTGTGGGGGTGCTTTGCAGCAGGAGGGACTGGTGCACTTCACAAAATAGACGACATCATGACGAAGGAAAATTATGTGGATATATTGAAGAAACATCTCAAGACATCAGTCAGGAAGTTAAAGCTTGGTCGCAAATGGGTCTTCCAAATGGACAATGACCCCAAGCATACTTCCAAAGTTGTGGCAAAATAGCTTAAGGACAACGAAGTCAAGGATTCGGAGTGGCCATCACAAAGCCCTGACCTCAATCCTATAGAAAATTTGTGGGCAAAACTGAAAAAGCGTGTACGAGCAAGGAGGCCTACAAACCTGACTCAGTTACACCAGCTCTGTCAGGAGGAATGGGCCAAAATTCACCCAACTTATTGTGGGAAGCTTGTGGAAGGCTACCCGAAACGTTTGACCCAAGTTAAACTATTTAATTTACTTAACAAGTTGCTACAAATATTTAAAAAAAATTAAAATCCATTTTGTGGCTATTTCTAAATACCCCGGTACATGGTATATACCGAGTCTAAAGACCACCTATTTCTGGTCGCCTGGTCCCTGACCCTACTGGAAACAAGACCATCTATCTCTGGTCGCCTGGTCCCTGAACCTACTGGAAACAAGACCATCTATCTCTGGTCGCCTGGTCCCACGCAGAACCATGAATGAAGGGAACAGCAGCCAGCTGCTAGAGCAACAAGTCAAATACTATTATACTATAATATAGTCCCAACTACATAGCAACATGTCAAATACTACTATACTATAATATAGTCCCACTACATAGCAACATGTCATATACTACTATACTATAATATAGTCCCACTACATAGCAACATGTCATATACTACTATACTATAATATAGTCCCACTACAGACCAGCCTAAAGATGACCAGCCTGTCAGGTAGCCTTAATCCAGCCTATTTTCCTGATTTATGACCGCTCTGTTTCTCTGGCCTCCATTGATTTAGTCACCCTAATTTTGACCATCCTACAAGGGTTAAAACTCCAATAACGTTAGAAGGGATTATGATAGAGACATGAGGTTTGGACTATTGGTTTTCTTAGAGGGGCCACAGACAAATCTGTAAATCAGGGACTGATTTAGACCTCAGACACCAGATGGGTGAAATTAATTATCAGGTAAAACAGAAAACCAGCAGTATTCAGGACCTTGTCGGGTCAGAGTTGCTCGCGGGTTTTACACGTTTTGTCATGGGGTGTAGAGCAAATGTTGCATTTTTAAAGCAAGTTTGCTGCAATTCTACACATTTTTCCATGGTGGTGGTGAGAAGATTTTGCAATTTAATATCTATGGGGTGGCAGGTAGCCTAGTGATTAGAGTGTTGGACTTGTAACCGAAAGGTTGCAAGGTCGAATCCCCGAGCTGACAAGGTAAAAAACCTGTCCCTCTGCCCCTGAACAAGGCAGTTAACCCACTGTTCCTAGGCCGTCATTGAAAATAAGAATTTGTTCTAAAACTGACTTGCCTAGTTAAATAAAGGTAAAAAAAAACTCTACTTATTTTGCCATGTGACAGAGAAGAAAATGTGCTAATTTCCTGCAAATAGGGTGCAGAGAAATGTTTTCAGTTTCCAATATGATATCTGAGGGAGACTGACTAACAACATCAATGCCCCCCCCCCGGCCGGTAATTCAACCACGATAACAAGTTTATATAGCAGGCCGCTAAACTAACTTAGCAATCTAAAACATTTTTAGCTGACGTGGGCTAATTGACTGACATAACAACAGTAAAAACCAAAGAACGACGAGACAGATATTTCACAGGATGTATAAAATGTGAAGCATCCGGGTTGGCGTTTCCACACACTACCAAATATGGTAGTGAGAGGAAGCCCACTGGCGGGCGGCGGGAGAAGATGGAACCAGATGGATTTTGGCTCAACATTCAGAAACATTTTCTCATCAATGACACAATTTGATCTCGATACAGTTTTCTGTTCCCAAAACTAGAATCTGTGATGAACAGAACGGACAACGTTTTGTAGACATTACCCTTTGTGCGTGTGGACGGGGCTCTAAGCTAACATATGGAATTGTTTTCAGATGGTCATTCCATGGATCATTTAGCTATTGGATTATAATTTTACAACCCCTTAAGGTATATATATATATATTTTTTTTTACAAAAGTATTGGATGAAAGACTGAATTTGGCATTGCTGCTATTACCCAATAGACCAATAGAAACGCATTGAACAACAGATAGTCACAACATGGATTTTGAGGTTAGGGGTAAGACAGAGGAGAAAGTTATAGAGAGGAGAGACGGAAGAAGGGATAAAGAGAGGAGAGAGGATAAGAGGGAGGAGAAGAGACGGAAAAGGGTATAAGAAGAGAGGGAGAGAGGGATAAAGAGAGGAAGATAGGATAGAGACAAGGATAGAGGGATAAAGGAGGAGGGATGATACTAAGATAGGATAAGATAAAGAGAGTGGTATGAGAGGGATAAAGAGAGGGAGAGAGTAGATGATGTAATAAGGAGACGGATGGGATTTAAAGAGGGCATAAAGAAGGTAATAAGAGGGATAAAAGAGGGAAATAGAAGAGGACTAGATGATGTATAAGAGAGGTAGGAATGGGAGAGAGGAAGAAGGGATACAAAGAGAGAAGTGAGAGAGGAAGAAGGATAAAGTGAGGCAGGAAGAGCAGGAGAGCGGGGAGTAGGAGGGATGAGAAGAGGGGAGAGAGTAAAGCGAACGAGATGGAGGAGAGAGTGGAGCATGGGAGAGAGGGAGAAAAAGAGGGAGAGAGGGATAAAGAGAGGGAGAGCGGAAGAGAGGGAGAAAGAGAGGGAGAGAGGGATAAAGAGAGGGAGAGCGGAAAGATAGGAGAAATGAGTGAGGGAGAAGGAATAGAGAGAATGTAGAAGGAGAAAAAGAGTAGTAGAGGGATAAAGAGGTGATACGAGAGGATGGAAAGTATGAGAAGGGATGAGAGAGGGATAAGAGGATGGGAGAGAGGGATAAAGAAGTGAGAAGCGAATAGAGTGAGAAAGGGATTGAGGATAGAGGAAGAGATTGAGATGAGAGAGGGATGTAAGGATTGATGAGGGTTAGAGATGGAGGTAGGTGATCGAGGAAGAGTAGTGAGATAAGAGAGGCAGAGAGGAAGAGAAGGAGAGAGGGAGAGAGAGAGAGAGAGACATGACCCTGGCAGTAAGAGAGAGAGATACATGGCCCTGGCAGTAAACCCCATACTAAAATAATGATTTTCCAGAGAAGATCCAGATCTCAGGGTATTAGACCAAAGTTCTCAACTGGTACAAAATATATAGAGTACTGCACACACTACAATTACTCAGGTTTAAAAATAAAGTCAACTGACAACCTTATGAGGCAGTGAATGACTGAGAGAGAAAGCACAGCAGGCATTCTACGCCATAAAAGCAATTCAAATGAAATACCTATTAAAATGTGGCTAAAACTAATTGAATGTGTCATTGAAACCACTTGACAACTTCGTGGCCAGCTGCGGAGTTGTGGGGTACACTTGCAAAACAGATTTCATCAAATGGGACAACACCCCATTGACACCCTGCATGCAGTTCTCTGTAAGACTTCTCCTACTGTCCAGAAGGAATACAAACAATGCATGCAGGCAAATTAGCCAATATCCACTAAGTATAAAAACTCAAAACAGAGCAATTAAGTTTTGGAAACATCTAAATTACAGGACCCCCCTTCATATCACTACCAAAGCCCTGCATGCCAAGAGCTGTAGCAACAGAAAAAGGTACCCCTCATCCAGCTAGTCTGGGGCTGAGTTCACAAACCTTTTTCAACTACGACGCACTTGAAGCCTCAGACCAGAACATCCAACAATCAGATAACCAAATTAACAACATAGTCACAACAAAACTACATTGCATATTGGGAGGGAAACACAAACACAAAAGCAAACTGCAGTGCTATCTGTGACCTAAAAATTAAAAAAAATAAAACAATTAGAGTGTGTCATTTCCCCAAATTTGAAAACCTTATTGAGGTTTCAAAGATCCTCTCTGATGAGATAGGCTTACCCATCCTGTGGGGGAGGGATGCAGAGAGCCTGGTGTTTGGCACGCACTAAATTGTGCCTGCCATAAAGATGAAGGGACAGTGTCTGACAGACAATCAACCTGCACATGTCCTGTATGCCATTTGTTCAATGTTGGTTATTTTGACCCTTCGGTTTTATTGTTGGTTACTGTTGTCTCGTTGACAATTTTGAATCTTATATTTTAATATTGTAAATATGCAAAGTAAGCTTTGGCAATATGTACATTGTTACGTAATGCCAATAAAGCAAATTGAATTGAGAGAGACAGACAGACAGAGAGAGGGAGAGGGAGAGGGAGAGGGAGAGGGAGAGGGAGAGATATGAAACAGAAACAGATGAAGTTTTGAATAGAGGTCAGGACTCAGAATGACACAGTGTCATGTGATCAACTTCAAATAGGATAAGAGGAGGATGATGATGTCATCCAGTCAGTGACTGTTATACAAGCAAACACACATACACACACACACACAGACACACACAAACAATTACAGACACACACACAGGACCACACACACCACAAAAGACAGTTTTACAGACACACACCACACACACACAGCAACACACACACACATCACACACTGCGCGATACACACACACACAAAGACACAAACCACACACACACACAAACCACACACACACACACACACACACACAGAGACACACACACACACAGACACACACAGACACACACAAAGACACACTTACAGACACACACACACACAACGGCACACTTACAGACACACACACACACATACTGTACTATAATACAAACAGGATGTCATTCCCTAGTGTACTGTAATACAAACAGGATGTCATCCCCTAGTGTACTATAATACAAACAGGATGTCATCCCTAGTGTACTATAATACAAACAGGATGTCATTCCCTAGTGTACTATAATACAAACAGGATGTCATTCCCTAGTGTACTATAATACAAACAGGATGTCATCCCTAGTGTACTATAATACAAACAGGATGTCATTCCCTAATGTACTATAATACAAACAGGATGTCATTCCTACTGTACTATAATACAAACAGGATGTCATCCCTAGAGTACTATAATACAAACAGGATGTCATCCCTAGTGTACTATAATACAAACAGGATGTCATTCCTACTGTACTATAATACAAACAGATTGTCATTCCCTAGAGTATATAATACAAAAACAGGAATGTCATCCCTAGTGTACTATAACAACAGGATGTCATCCCTATGTACTATAATACAAACAGGATGTCATCCCTAGTGTACTATAATACAAACAGGATGTCATCCCCTAGTGTACTATAATACAAACAGGATGTCGTTCCTACTGTACTATAATACAAACAGGATGTCATCCCTACTGTACTATAATACAAACAGGATGTCATTCCCTACTGTACTATAATACAAACAGGGATTGTCATCCCCTATTGTAACAAACAGGATCATCTATGTACTATAACAAACAGGATGTCATCCCTAGTGTACTATAATACAAACAGGATGTCATTCCTAGTGTACTATAATACAAACAGGATGTCATCCCTAGTGTACTATAATACAAACAGGATGTCATTCCCTAGTGTACTATAATACAAACAGGATGTCATCCCCTAGTGTACTATAATACAAACAGGATTCTTCTCAAACAGGTGTCTCCCTAGTGTACTATAATACAAACACAGGATGTCCATCCTAGTGTACTATAATACAAAAAGGATGTCATTCCTAGTGACTATAATACACACAGGATGTCATCCTAGTGTACTTAATACAAACAGCTATGTCATCCTAGTGTACTATAATACAAACGGAGTTCATTCCCTAGTGTACTATAATACAACCAGGATGTCTCCATGTACTAATCACAGTCGTTACTATAAAACAAACAGGATGTCATTTCCCTGTAGTACATATAATACAACGGAATGTCTTCCGATTTAGAGTACATACTAATCAGAGGTAGGGTACGGAGCGTAGTAATTACAACAGAGAGAAGGTTTTCCGGAAAAGAAAGTACATTACTAATCAGAGAAGGAGTGGTTTCCCAGGAGACGAAGTACATTACTAATCAGAGGAGGAGTGGTTTCCCAGGAGACGAAGTACATTACTAATCAGAGGAGGAGTGGTTTCCCAGGAGACGAAGTACATTACTAATCAGAGGAGGAGTGGTTTCCCAGGAGACGAAGTACATTACTAATCAGAGGAGGAGTGGTTTCCAGGAGACGAAGTACATTACTAATAAGAGGTAGGAGTGGTTTCCCAGAGGAAGTACATTTACTATCAGAGGAGGAGTGGTTTCCCAGGAGACGAAGATACACTAATACATCAGAGGAGGAGTGGTTTCCCAGGAGACGAAGTACATTACTAATCAGAGGAGGAGTGGTTTCCCAGGAGACGAAGTACATTACTAATCAGAGGAGGAGTGGTTTCCCAGAGTACGAAGACATTACTATCAGAGGATGCGGTGGTTCCCAGGAGACGAAGTACATTACAATCAGAGGAGGAGTGGTTTCCAGAGACGAAGTACATTACTAATCAGGGAGGAGTTGGTTTCCCAGAGGACAGAAGTACATTACTAATCAGAGGAGGAGTGGTTCGGCAGTCATTATCGAGGTTTTCCCAGAGACGAAGTAAACTTAACTAATCAGAGGAGGAGTGGTTTCCCAGGAGACGAGTAATTACTAATCAGAGGAGGAGTGGTTTTCCCAGGGACGAAGTACATTACTAAAGAGAGGAGTGGTTTCCCAGGAGACGAAGTACATACATAGAGGAGGTTCCCGGGAATACATTACAGAGCGAGGGAGTGTTTCCCAGGAGACGAAGTACTTACTAATCATAGAAGGATGGTTTCCCGGACGAGGGTACATTAACTAATCAGAGGAGGAGTGGTTTATCCCAGGAAGACAGTACATTACTAATCAGAGGCAGGACGTGGTTTCCCAGGAGAGCGAAGTACCATTACTAATCAGAGGAGGGAGTGGTTTCCCAGGTAGACGAAGTACATTACTAATCGAGAGGAGTGGTTTCCTCCCAGGAGACGAAGTCATACTAATCAGAGAGGAGTGGTTTCCCAGGAGACGAAGTACATTAACTATCGAGGAGTGAGTGTTTCCAGGAGACGAAGTACATTACAATCAGAGAAGGAGTGGTTTCCCAGGAGACGAAGTACATTACTAATCAGAGGAGGAGTGGTTTCCCAGGAGACGAAGTACATTACTAATCAGAGGAGGAGTGGTTTCCCAGGAGACGAAGTACAGGCAGGATTAGATGATGTGTCTGCCCAATGTGCAGTCATGTGTGAGGTGTGGGGCAACAGCATGCGTGTGATTATGTAGCAAGTGTGTGTGTGCGTGCATACTATCCGTCCGAGTCTGCTTGTGTGTGTGTGTGTGTGTGTTGGGGTGTGTGTGGTGTGTGTGTGTGTGTGTGTGTGGTGTGTGTGTGTGTGTGTGTGTGTGTGTTTGTGTATGTTGTTGTTGTATGTGTGGGAGGGGGGGATGTGTGTGTGTGTGTGTGTGGTGGGGGGGGGGGTGGGGGGGGGGGTGTGAATGTGTGTGTGTTGGGAGGGGTGTGGTGTGGTGTGCTTTGTGTGTGTGGTATGGGTGCTAGTGTGGTGTGTGTTTGTGTATGTGTGTGTGTGTGGAGGGTGTGTGTGTGGTGTGTGGTGGGGGGGGGGGGTGGAATGTGTGTGTGTTGTGGGGGTGTGGTGTGTGTGTGTCGGGGGGGGGGGGGGGTTTGTGTGTGTGGTGGGAGGAGGGGGATGTGTGTGTGTGTTGTGGGGGGGGGGGGGGGGGGGTGGGGGGGGGGGGGGGGGCTGTGCATGTTCACTTTAATGCAGTAACCCAGCTGGAGAGAGTGGAGATGATTAGCATAATGTCTTGTACTTTTGTGTTTCCTCTGCTTCTCTGATGTCACACTCTCTCTCTTCCCTCAATATCTCTGTTTCTCTATCTCTCTCTTTTACCCTATATCTCTCTCTTTTACCCACTCTCTCTCTTCTTCCCTCTCTCTGTTTCTCTATCTCTCTTCTTCAATATCTCTGTCTGTCTGTCTCTATCTTTTACCCTCTATCTCGCTCTTCTTCCCTCTCTCTCTCTCTCTTCTCCCCTCTATCGCTCTCTTCTTCCCTATATATCTCTCTCTTCCTCCCTATATCTCTCTCTCTCTCTTCCTCCCTCTCTCTCTCTCTCTCTTCCTCCCTCTCTCTCTATTCTTCCCTCTCTCTCTATTCTTCCCTCTCTCTTTCTCTTTTCTTCCCTCTCTCTCTCTATTCTTCCCTCTATAAGTGTAGACCTTACTGTGAAATGCTTACTTACAAGCCCTTAACCAACAGTGCAGTTTAAGAAAGATTAAATATTTTCTTAACTCTTCTTAAACTTAAACTCTCTTCTTTTACAACACCCGACTGAAGAGTAGTCCAGGTGCCACAAAACTAGGGCCTGTAAGACCTGCCTTGTTGATAGCGTTGTTAAGAAGGTAGAGCATCGCTTTATTATGGACTGACTCCTCCCCCTACAGTTGCATCAATATGTTTTAACCATGACAGTTTACAATCTAGGGTTACTCCAAGCAGTTTAGTCCACCTCAATTTGCCAATTTCCACTATTATTTATCCAAGATTTAGTGAGGTTAAGTGTTTTAGTGAAATGGTTTGTCCCAAATACAATGCTTTTTTAGTCTTGGAAATATATTTAGTTGCTAAAACGTATTCCTTGCAACCCACTCTGAAACTAACTGCAAACTCTTTGTTAAGCGTTGCAGTAATTTCAGTCGCTGTAGTAGCTGACGTGTATAGTGTTGAGTCATCTGCATACATAGACACACAGGCTTTCCTCAAAGCCAGTGGCAATTCATTAGTAAAGACTGAAAAAAGTAATGGGCCTAAACAGCTGCCCTGCGGAATTCCTGATTCTACCTGGATTCTGTTTGAAAAGGCTTCCATTAAAGAACACCTTTTGCATTCAGTCCTTATAAATTAAAATATATTATTGTAATACATTTTTCTTCTTGGCTTTAAAATAGCTTCAGACTAAACAGTACTCACCCACCTGAGGGTGTTTTGGTATTTTCAGGTTTCTGTTCTGCTTCTTTTTTCTGATTGATGGTTCTAGCCATTCTAGTTAATTTTGTCTTTTTGTTTCGGTAGTTCTTTATGAACTGGATAAAAGTACAGTCCTGCTTCATTTGATCTAAGAATTTTACTCCTGCTTATTATTGAAGAAAAAATAATCTGTTTAATTTGTAAACTAAAGGTTGTTGTTTAGGATTATTTTGTCTGTATTAATGCTATTTAATCTCTCCTCAGACTAATATTATTCTGTTAGTCCTGTGGGTACCTTTGCCACTGTTCCACCCCTGGTGTATTGCGCTGTCATGGTGTATTTTCCTTGGGAATAAGACTCTTTGGTAGTAGGAATCCTTCCAGGTCATTTTGTGCAAAATCCGGATGTAGGTTTGGAGTTTTGATTTGTGAAGGTTATGTTGTGGAGGGTAGTATCCTTGTGGTGAAATCCAAGTCTATCCAACTCTAAATCTATCTTTTTTGTAAAAACATACTGAAAAATTCAGGAGCTGATCTCTCATCTCTCTCTCTCTCATCTCTCTCTCTCTCATCTCTCTCCCTCTCATCTCTCTCTCTCATCTCTCATCTCTCTCTCTTGCTCTTTCTCTCTCATCTCTCTCGCTCTTGCTCTGTCTCTCTGTCTCTCTGTCTCTCTGTCTCTCTGTCTCTCTCTCTCTCTCTCTCTTTCTCTCTCTCTCTCTCTTTCTCTACTCTCTCTCTCTCTTTTTCTCTTCTCTCTCTCTCTCTCTCTCTCTCTCTCTCTCTCTCATCTCTCTCTCTCTCATCTCTCATCTCTATCCCTCTCATCTCTCATCTCTCTCTCTTGCTCTTTCTCTCTCATCTCTCTCGCTCTTGCTCTTTCTTTCTTGCTCTCTCTCTCTCTGTCCTCCCTCAGGTGTCATCTCCCCCTCTCATCCTTACCTCCTATTCAGTGACTAAATTCTCTGTCTAATTCCAGAGCTTCCTCCGCAGCCCCTGTGTGTGTGTCACGTCGTATCCTCCTTATACATCTGACACTTCCCTCCCACATGAGTCAACATTTTCTAAACTCAATATTGTCTCTCTCGCTGCACAGCAAAAAATACCATGCAAACACACACACACACACACACACACACACACACACACACACACACACACACACACACACACACACACACACACGCATAAACACATGCACACATACACACACTGAAATTTCACAAAAGAGGCCATCTCTGAACACTCCATCCGTGACCACCAAATCCCTGAACACTCCAACCCTGAACACTCCAACCATGAACACTCCAACCCTGAACACTCCAACCCTGAACACTCCAACCATGAACACTGGGAACATGGACGTGTACAAACAGACCGGCTGTGACCTCCGTAAGGCAATCAAGAAGCAAAACGACAGTACAGAGACAAAGTAGAGTCGCAATTCAATGGTACAGAAATGAGATGTATGTGGCAGGGACTCCAGACAATCACGGATTACAAAAGGGAAAGCCAGACAGGTCGCATACATCGACGCCTCGCTGCCGGACAACCTAAACACATTCTTCACCTGCTTCGAGGAAAACAACACACCCGCCGATGCGGGCCCCTGCTGCTCACGAGGACTGTATGCTCCCGATCTCCGTAGCTGACTTGAGTATAGATATTTAACCGTGTTAACCCTCGCAAGGCTGCCGGAGCAGCTGGCTGGTCCGCCAAGTCGTGTCCTCAGAGCAAGTGCAGAACAGCTGGCTGGAATGTTTACGGACATATTCAATATCTTCCTATCCCAGTATGTTGTCCCCACTTGCTAAAAAATGTCCACCATCGTTCCTGTACCCAAGAAAGTGAAAGGAAACTGAACAAAATGACTACCGCCCCGTAGCACTCACTTCTGTCATCATGAAATGTTTTGAGAGGCTAGTTAAGCATCATATCCCCTTACCCGACACCTAAACACGCCCCCAACAGATCCCGTGGGACGACGCAATCGCCATCGCACTGCACACTGCCCTATTCCACCTGAACAAGAGAATGACCTACGTAAGAATGCTGTTTATCGACTACAGCTCAGTGTTCAACACCATAGTGCTCATCATTAAGCTCGGGGCCCTGGGTCTAAACCCCGCCTTGTGCAACTGGGTCCTGGACTTCCTGACAGGCCGCCCCCGGGTGGTGAAGGTAAGCAACAACGCCTCGGTCACAGTGATCCTCAACACGTGGGCCCCACAAGGGTGCGTGCTCAGCCCCCTTCTGTGCTCCCTGTTCACCAATGACTGCGTGGCCACACACAACTCCAACTCAATGATCAAGTTTGCTGACAACACAACAGTTATAGACCTGATACCAACGAATGATGAGAAGCCTTCAGGGAGGAAGGCTGAGGAACCTGGCCGTAGTGGTGCCAGGGAAAATAACCTCTCACTCAAACATCAAACAAATGAAGGACTCTGATCGTGGTGCTTCAGGAGACAGCAGAGAAAGCATGCCCTCATCCACATCGACGGAGCCGCAGTGGAGAGGGTCAAAAGATTCAAGTTCCTCAGCGTTCACATCACTGAGGACCTGAAGTGGTCCCTTCACACCAACAGCATGGTGAAGAAGGCGCAAGAGCACCTCTTCAACCTCAGCAGGCTGAAGAAATGTGGCTTGGCCCCTAAGACACTCACGAACTTCTACAGATAAAACATTGAGAGCATTCTGTCGGGCTGTATCACCACCTGGTACAGCAATTGCACCACTCGGGGGCACACTACCTGCCCTCCAGGACATCTACAGCACCCAGTGCCAAGAAGATCATCAAGGACCTCAGCCACCCGAGCCACGGCCTGTTCACCCTGCTACCATCTAGAAGACAGAAACAGTACAGGTGCATCAAAGCTGGGACCGAGAGACAGAACAGCTTCTATCTCCATGCCATCAGACGGTTAAATAGTCCCCACTAGCCGGCTTCCGCTCAGTACCCTACCCTGAACCTTAGACACTGTTACTAGCCAGCTACCACCCGGTACTCAACATTGCTGCACACCTTAGAGACTGATGCACTTTTCCCACATTTTTGATTACAGTCTTACTCTAAAATGTATTTTTTTTAATGTAATCCTCATCAATCTACACACAATCACCCCATAATGACAAAGCGAAAACAGGTTTTTCGAAATTTTTGCAAATGTATAAAAAACAAAAAACTGAAATACCTTATTTACCTTTCGCAATGAGACCCAAAATGGAGCTCAGGATCATCCTGTTTACATTGATCATCCTTGAGATGTTTTCTAACAACTTTGATGGAGTCCATTGTGTGTAACATTCAATGATAGGACATGATTTGAAAGGCACACACCTGTCTATATAAAGGTCCCAGCAGTTGACAGTGAATGTCAGGAGCAAAAAACCAAGTCATGAGGTCAAGGAAATTGCCAGTAGAGCTCGAGACGGCTTTTGCTGTAGGCACACATCTGGTGATACGGGTACAACAATATTCTCCAGCATTGAAAGTCCCAAGAACACCTCAGTGGACCCATCATTCTCAAATGGGAAAAGTTGGAAAAAAAACCCACCAGACTCATAGGAAGACCCTCCTCAGTAAAAGGCACATGACAGCCCGTTGGAGTTGCACACAAGGCACCTAAGGACTCTCAGACAGAGAAACAAGATTCTCTGTCTATGAAATCCAGATTAAACTCTTTGGCCTGAATGACAGTGTCACATCTGGAGGAAACCTGCACCATCCCTACAAGCGAAGCATGGTTGGTGGCCGCATATGTTGAGGGATGTTTTTCAGAGGAAGGAATGGGTGACTAGTAGGTCGAGGAAACGCTTAATGGAGCAAAGTACAGAGAGATCCTTGATGAAAACCTTCTCAGACTTGCTCAGGAACCTCAGAATATGAGGCAAAGGTGCACCTCCAACCAGGAACAACAATTCTAAGCACACAGCCAAGACAACCAGGAGTGGCTTGGGAACAGTTCACATGAATGTCCATGAGTGGCACAAGCCATGAGCCGGAACTGATCTAACATCCCGGAGAACATGAAAATAGCTGTGAAAGCGATGCTCCCCATCCACTGATAGAGCTTGCAAGAGGATCTGCAGAGAAGAATGGGAGAAACTCACCAAATACAGGTGTGCCAAGCTGTAGCGTCATAGCAAAGAACGACCCGAGGCTGTAAATCGCTGCAAAGGTGATCAACAAAGTACCTAGTAAAGGGTCTGAAACTTGTATTTCTGCCTTGAGTGCGTTCCCATGCAAAACTAGACAGCATCGCTATGTAGAACCATGTGTAAAGGTCTGCTAGTTAGCGGTGGTTGAGCGCCTAATAGCCTTCAAACGAGGGACGTTCACTCTCGCTTTGAGACGAGATTGAAATAGCAGTAGTGTTCCCCTTGCAAAGCCCCGCGGCTTTTGTGGACTGGGTACGATGCTTCGTGGGTGACTGTTGTTGATGTGTGCAGAGGGTCCCTGGTTCGCGCCCGGGTCGGGGCGAGGGGACGGACGTAAAGTTATACTGTTACACTAACAACTAAGTCTTCAATAAAACTCCCAAGGCGTGACTTTTCTTGAATTAATATATTGTAAACGTTTATGTTGTGAAACTGCAAAATACAGAAAATAATATAATTTAGTATTCAATTCACACCGACATGCTGTACGATTATACTTTGAAGTTGCATGAATACAAGCACGGTTAACGTACCTGCATCTGGCTGATCAAACCTATAGCCTAATTGTTACTCAAATGGTAATTGACTAACTCTCATTACTCTAATAATGTACAACCATCTATGTAGAATAACAAAAGCATATTACACTAGAAGTAACAAAACTACAAAACTACTAGAAGTAACAAAACTACAGTATTGTATATTTTACAATTCGTTTGCATGACGCACGAGCAAAGTAATACAGCTAACGGCATACATGAAAGGCATTGCAATTTGTGTGAGTAAATGCAACCAACCAACCAATATGTAAACAACTCTTATCAATAACAAGTGTTTCATCAATAGGCTAAATGTGGAATCGAAACTTACAACAAATATTTTCCAGGGCTGAAGCGTGACAAGAAATAACTACACTGAAAGACCTGCACCCGTAGCGTTGTTTTTAGCTGCTTCTATGCGTTGCAGAACGAATTCTTACTTCCTGTTTGCGTACAGTCTAAGTACCAGAAAGCTCCACTAGGGGGCGAATAACACCATGGAACACAATGAAAATACATCTTAACCATTGTAATAACATAACCTGTTACCTTCTAACAGGATGGCAGCACAATTTATATAAATGTCTAATTTCAGTTTTTTACTTTTTTTTTTACATTTGCGAACATTTCTAAAAACCTGTTTTTGCTTTGTTATTATGGGGTATTGTGTGTATATTGATGAGGGGGGGGGAAACAATTTAATTCATTTTAGAATAAGGCTGTAACGTAACAAAATGTGGAAAAAGTCAAGGGGTCTGAATACTTTCCAAATGAACTGATCACGCTTTATAATGTTACCACTTTCACATGTATATACTTATTCTAGTTTTTTTTTTTGTTGTTTTTATTTTTTTGCTCCTCTATATAAACTTACTTGTGTCCACTTCATATGTAAATACTGTATTTGATTAGCTGTTGGGAGGTCTTATGGCTTGGCGTGAAGCTGTTAGAAGACTCTTGTGAACCTAGACTTGCTCCGGTACGCTAGCCGTGCGGTAGCAGAGAGAACAGTCTATGACTAGGGTGACTGGAGTTAATTTGGACATTTTTGGGCTTTCCTCTGACACCGCTGTTATAGAGGTCCTGGATTGGCTTTGGAAGATGCACCCGGTGATGTACTGGCTGATAAGCACTACCCTCCTGTAGTGCCTTGTTGTCGGAGGTCTGAGCAATTTGCCATACCAGGCTGTGATGCCAACCAGGTCAGGATGGCTCTCAATGGTGTTTGTAAAACTCTTTTGAGGATCTCAGGGACCCATGCACAATCTTTTCAGTCTCATGTAGGGGACAATAGGTTTTGTCGTCCCCTCTTCATGACTATCTTGGTGTGCTTGGCCATATTGTTGTTTTGGGATGTGGACACCAAGGAACTTAAGTTCTCAACTGCTCCACTACAGCCCGTCGATGGAAATGGGGGCGTGCTTCGTGTGGCCCTCCATTTCCCTGTAGTCCGACAAATATCTCCTTTGTCTTGATCACGTTGAGGGAGGAGATTGTTGTCATTGCACCACATGGTCAGGCTCTGACACTCCTCCCTATAGCGTCTTGTCGTTGTCTGTGATCAGGCCTACCACTGTTGTTCATAACAAATTTAATGATGGTGTTGGGTCGTTCTGGCTGTGCACAGTCATGAGTGAACAGGGAGAAAAGGAAAGGACTGAGCACTGCACCCCTGAGGGCCCCCATGTTAAGGATCAGCGTGGAGATTCGGTATGTGTTGTTAAGGACCCTTACCACATGGGGTCGCGCCGCGGAGTGTTGAGTCCAGGTCCTTTAGCTTAGTGGTGAGCTTTTGAGGCACTATGGTGTTGAACCCCAGCTGAGCTGTAGTCAATGAAAAGCTTCTCACATAGGTGTTCCTTTTGTCCAGGTGGAAAGGGCAGTGGGAAGTGGCAATAGAGGATTGCATCTCTGTGGATCGTTGGGGCGGAGGTATGCATTGGAGTGATCTAGGGTTTTCTTTTGGGATATGGCTGTTGATATGGCAATGACCAGCCATTTCAAAGCCTTCATGGCTAACGGGATGTCGCGGTAGTCATTTAGGCAGGTTACCTTAGTGTTCTTGGGCACAGGGACTATGGTTGTCTGCTTGAAACATGTTGGTATTACAGACTCAGACAGGGAAAGGTTGAAAATGTGCTACCCTTTAGCTCAGTGTGAATGTTGCATGTAATCCATGGCTTCTGGTTGGGGTATGTACGTACAGTCACTGTGGGACGACGACTTCCTCTTGGATAGAAGCACAGTGACTGACTGGTGTCTCCAATGCCACCGGAAGAATCCCGGAACATGTCAGTCCTGGGATAGCAAAACAGTCCTGTAGTTTAGCATCTGCCTTCATCTGGCACTTTTTATTAGACCGGTCACTGGTGCTTCCTGCTTTCATTATTGCTTTGTAAGAATCGACTTCAATCAAGTTAACCAATCTTATAATATGCGGTCCCTATATTATATTATCGTCAACTGTTATACACATCACAACTCGTATACACACCTCTAACATCGACTCCTCCCACCTCCATATCTACTTCTATAACATAACACCTCTTATAAGATTTCTCACTCTATAAAATCTACATACTGATACCCATCTATACTCGCGTACCATGTACTATAACATTCATCCACATTTTACTATGTCTATACCTCTATTTACTCGCACACCTCCTATTAACTAGTCTATATGTATACACACCATCTATCTACTTCTATCAACATTATCACTACTGCCATGCTATCACACACCTATCTAACTATACAACATACTAACACGTAGTCTTATACACTCATCCTTCGTCCATCTATAACACTGTCTAACTACAACTCCTATATAAACTACTCTAACACACATTATCTTGTTATATCACACATTATATGTCTATACATACCTAATCCATTCCACATATATAAACTGTACCCTTGATCTATTCAAGCTACACACATCATATATAACTACTCATACAACACTATAATCTTCTTAACTAGTCAACTTATACACATTTTAAACTGTATACCACTCATAAGTAATACATCATAATGCTAAACACCATCAAACGTCACACACCCCATCTATTCTCATATAACACATCCTAAACTACGTAACACTCATAACAACTATACCACATCAATATCTATAAAAATCCTATTAACTATCTAACCACTAATGTCTATACACACCATCCTATATAATCTGTATAACCACATCATAAGTCTAACACACCCCACCTATAACTAGCGCTATACAACATTATAAACTACGTACACAATCATGTCTATACGTTATCACCATATTATTACTGTCTAAACCACTATAAACTCTGTCTATACATGTAGCAAAGCTACTGGTTTACTCCTATATCATACTGTCTACACTCCATCTAAATGCTAACACATCCTTAAACTACTGTATACAGTCTACAATCATTAAGATCTATACGGTTATAACTCAACTACTGTATACTCTATCACCTATATAACTACTGTCCTATGTCCTATGCACACCATCCTATTATAACTACTGTCTATACACACCATCCTATATAAACTACGTGCTATACTGTCTATACCTCACATAACTATATAAACTAGTCTATACACACCATCCTATATAAACTACTGTCATATTGTCTATACACACCATCTACCTACTGTATACAACTCTGTGATATACCTACTGTCATACGTCTATCACACCTCCATATATAATTACTGTCTTCATACACACCATCCTATCATAATACTGTCTATATCTACACCCATCGTATATAACTAACTGTCTATACACAACATCCTATATAACTACTGTCTATATGTCATCACAATCTCTATATAACTACTTGTCCTATCGACACACCATCCTAATATAACTACTGTCTATACACACCATCCTATATAATTGTCTATACTTTATTCATACACATCCTATATAACTACTGTCTATACACACCATCCTATATAACTACGTCTATACACACCATCTATAAAACTACTGTCTATTACACACCACCTATATAACTACTGTCTATACTGTCTATACAACACCCCATCCTATATAAATACTTGTCTATACACGACCATCCTATATAAATCTATACACATCTAGTAACTAATCATCTAACACACATCCTAATATAACTACTGTCATATACACACCATCCTATACGACCTACTCTATAACACACATGCCTATATACTACTGTCTATCTAACACCCACTCATATATAACTACTGTCTTCTGCATAACCCCACAAACTCGATCACCATTCATATAACTACTGTCTAACACACCATCCTATATATAACTACTGGTCTATACCACCATCAACTATATAACACTGTTCTAGTACACACCATCCTATATAACTACGTCTATCCACACCATCCTATATACATAAACATCATCCTATAAACTACGTCTATACAACCATCCTTATATAACTACCTGGCTATAACACACCATCCTATATAACCTACTGTCTATACACACCATCCTAGTATAGGCTACTTTCTAACTACTGTCTATACACCCATTCCTATACCTACTGTGAATACACCCCATCCTATAGTAACTATGTCCTATACACCCATCTTATATTAATACTGTCTACTGTCTATACAAACCATCCTATATACTACTGTCTATACTGTCTATACACACCATCCTAAATAACTACTGGTCTACTGTCTATACACACCATCCTAATATATATATCTATTACAACTCTAACTATGTCTCATCCTAAACTTGTCTATTACACACACATCCTTATATAACTACTGTTATACACACCATCCTAATATACTCACGTGCCTGATACCCTGATCCTACATATAATACACACTGTCATACACATATATATATATACTGTCTATACACACCATCCTAATAATGATAACAACCTACTGTAACCCTACTGTCTATACACACCATCCTATATAACTCACTGTCTATATGTTTACACCCCACTATAAGGCGTCTATACACACCATAATACCATGTCATAATCACAAACTACTGTCTATACTGTCTTACACAATCAATTATCTCCTACTATCTAACTACTGTCTAATACACACATCCTATACTAACTACTTATCTGCCATCACACATTCCTATATAACTACTGTATATAACCAATCCTATTAACTACTGTCTTCACTCCAACTTGTCTATAAACACCTATCCTATATAACTATGTCTATACAACACCATCCTATATAACTACTGTCTACACCCTCCTATCTACACTGTCATCCATCTATATAACTATGTCTATAACACCATCTATCATTATACGTCTATACACTCCCACTAATACTAGTCTATATGTCTATACCACCACCTATTAACTATGTCTACTACACACCATCCTATATAACTACTTGTCTATCACACACATCCTATATAACTACTGTCTATACTCACCTATACACAGCATACTACTCTAATACACAAATAAATAGGCTAACAACATCTACTTGTCATACACCCATCCTATATAAATACTGTCTAAACACCATCCTATATAACTACTGTCTATACACACTCTTTATACATGTCTATACCATATAAAAATCGACTGTCTATACTTCTATACAACCCATCTATTAACTACGTCTATACACCCCATCCTATATAACGCACTGTCTATCACACCATCCTATGAATACTCTGTACTTTGCTATACACACCATACCTATATAAATACTGTCTATACCCCCATCCTATATAACTACGTCTATAACACCATCCTA
>NW_024059075.1:191901-290696 GCF_016432855.1 Salvelinus namaycush | reverse complement strand
TAATATGCTGAATAAAAAATTAGCAGTTCCACTTCCTGGGTAAATTGTGTAAGATTAATAAAATACTCATCGTTCACACAGCGATTGAGGGGAAAAAAAGAAACCTTTTTTTGAATCATTTATTCATTAGGAAAGTTATAAAAACGATATATACAAAACAGGTCAAAAACACATGTGAAGCCATAGGCCTTAGCTTTGAGTTAACAGTTGGTGTGCCATTCGAATAGTCCCAAACGGCACCCTATTCCCTATATAGTGCACTACTTTAGACCAGGAATATATAGGGAATATGTCCCCAAGTATCTGGGCTTTAGTGATCGACGGGTCTCCTCAGATTCAAACTGCCATTAGACAACAGCATGTCGTTTTTCATTATTTCTAAATGCAAACGGAAGGGGGGGGGGGGGGGGGCCTCTTCGGTACCTCCAATGTATTGAGCTGTTGTAGACTTCTGACTTGGACGCGAGTGAATATTGGCTTTTTCTCCCGGTTGCTTGTCCGTTTTTTATTTCGATATTTTCTGGAATTACATTTCCGTCCGTAACGGGAGTAAATGAAGATAGTTACTCACTAAATATGGAGTTTCACTGAGCATCTAACGTCTCTTTTTACAACGCTGTCATGGCAGTTTGAATCGGGAGTTTCCGGGGGGGGGGGGGGGGGGGGCGTTAGAGAGGAGACAGGTCAACATCTCTAAAGCCCAGATACTGATGCCATTTCAGAAGCTCTCTCTCCTTCCTCTCTACATGCCAGCTCCTCCCCCAGAGAAGTCGGTGTGCATGGGGTTGATGTTCTGGTCGAAGGCGGCGTACTGGGAGTCTCCTGTGGAGGCTAGTTTCAGCTGCTTGGCAGCGTGTGATAGCTGGAAGGCTGCGTCAGGGTGAGCTGTGTCCGGCAGCAGGGTACACTCCCTCTCTAACAGCTCTGCAACTCCCTTCAACAGCTCCCAGAAACCAAACGCCAGCGCTGCCTTACGCAAACGGTTCAGCTCCTGGTGGGCAGAGAGAGACACACAACTAAATAAATACCAATCGCTTTTATTCACCGAGTACAGTTGAAGTCAGAAGTTTACATACACGCAGGTTGGAGTCATTAAAACTCGTTTTTCAACCACCACAAATTTCTTGTTAACAAACTATAGTTTTGGCAAGTCGGTTAGGACATCTACTTTGCATGACAAGTAATTTTTCCAACAATTGTTTACAGACAGATTATTTCACTGTATTCCAGTGGGTCAGAAGTTTACATACACTAAGTATGTATGTTTAAAGTACACTACGTGCCTTTAAACAGCTTAGAAAATTATGTCATGGCTTTAGAAGCTTCTGATAGGCTGATTGACATCATTTGAGTCAACTGGAGGTGTACCTGTGGATGTATTTCAAGGCCTACCTTCAAACTCAGTGCCTCTTAGCTTGACATCATGGGAAAATCAAAAGAAATCAGCCAAGACCCCAGAAAAACATTGTAGACCTCCACAAGTCTGATTCATCCTTGGGAGCAATTTCCAAACGCCTGAAGGAACCACGTTCATCTGTACAAACAATAGTACGCAAGTATAAACACCATGGGACCACGCAGCCGTTATACCGCTCAGGAAGGAGACGGGTTCTGTCTCCTAGAGATGAACGTAATTTGGTGCGAAAAGTGCAAATCAATCCCAGAACAGCAGCAAAGGACCTTGTGAAGATGCTGGAGGAAACGGGTACAAAAGTATCTATATCCACAGTAAAACGAGTCCTATATCAACATAACCTGAAAGGCCGCTCAGCAAGGAAGAAGCCACTGCTCCAAAACTGCCATATAAAAGCCAGACTACGGTTTGCAACTGCACATGGGGACAAAGATCGTACTTTTTGGAGAAATGTCCTCTAGTCTGATGAAACAAATATAGAACTGTTTGGCCATAATGACCATCGTTATGTTTGGAGGAATAAGGGGGAGGCTTGCAAGCCGAAGAACACCATCCCAACCGCGAAGCACGGGGGTGGCAGCATCATGTTGTGGGGGTGCTTTTCTGCAGGAGGGACTGGTGCACTTCACAAAATCATCATGAGGATGGAAAATTATGTGGATATATAGAAGCAACATCTCAAGGCATCAGTCAGGAAGTTAAAGCTTGGTCGCAAATGGGTCTTCCAAATGGACAATGACCCCAAGCATACTTCCAAAGTTGTGGTAAAATGGTTTAAGGACAACAAAGTCAAGGTATTGAAGTGGCCATCACAAAGCCCTGGCCTCAATCCTACAGAAAATGTTTGGGCAGAACTGAAAAAGCATGTGCGAGCAAGGAGGCCTACAAACCTGACTCAGTTACAACAGCTCTGTCAGGAGGAATGGGCCAAAATTCACCCAACTTATTGTGGGAAGCTTGTGGAAGGCTACCCAAAACATTTGACCCAAGTTAAACAATTTAAAGGCAATGTTAACAAATACTAATTGAGTGTATGTAAACTTCTGACCCACTGGGAATGTGATGAAAGAAATAAAAGCTGAAATAAATCATTCTGACATTTCACATTCTTAAAATAAAGTAGTGATCCTAACTGACCTAAGACAGGGAATTTTTACTAGGATTAAATGTCAGGAATTGTGAAAAACAGTTTAAATGTATTTGGCTAAGGTGTTTGTAAACCTCCGATTTCAACTGTATATTTACAGACCCAGAATGTGACTTGGTGAATTGGTGCTGCTAGCAATAGACAACATATAGAGAGAATACAGAGGAATTTACACCCATTATAGAATGAATAGATCAGTTTACATCCATTATAGAATGAATAGATCAGAGTTGACATCCATTATAGAATGAATAGAGTTGACATCCATTATAGAATGAATAGATCAGAGTTTACATCCATTATAGAGTGAACATAAAAATAGGCAGTCAGAACGAGACGGCAGGCGGTCACAGAACGAGACGGCAGGCGGTCACAGAACGAGACGGCAGGCGGTCACAGAACGAGACGGCAGGCGGTCACAGAACGAGACGGCAGGCGGTCACAGAACGAGACGGCAGGCGGTCACAGAACGAGACGGTAGGCGGTCACAGAACGAGACGGTAGGCGGTCACAGAACGAGACGGCAGGCGGTCACAGAACGAGACGGCAGGCGGTCACAGAACGAGACGGCAGGCGGTCAGAACGAGACGGCAGGCGGTCAGAACGAGACGGCAGGCGGTCACAGAACGAGACGGCAGGCGGTCACAGAACGAGACGGCAGGCGGTCACAGAACGAGACGGCAGGCGGTCAGAACGAGACGGCAGGCGGTCACAGAACGAGACGGCAGGCGGTCACAGAACGAGACGGCAGGCGGTCACAGAACGAGACGGCAGGCGGTCAGAACGAGACGACAGGGAGAAGAACCAGGATTGTGTTCATTAGGGCACAACATCAAAACGTTGTAAAATGTTTTGCAACTGAAAATTAAATGATTCTACCTCCATGTTTGCGACCATTTTATGCCTACTGAACATGACCCAGGTTTAAAATCAGGAAAACAAAATTATCCATCCCAGAACTTTCTCACTGGTGAATATTTCCTTGTATGTTTGTTTGTTTGTGTCTCAGACAGCGACTACCTTGTAGAAGGTCTGGGTCTTCTCTGGCAGTTTCCTGGCGTTCCTCAGGATCTTCTGCACATCAGTCTGTTGATTGGTTGACACACAGGAAGTCAAACACCTCTCAACCAATCAACATAATCCTTACAGTGAGGCCTTAACACATCTCCAATCATGGTCTTTCATAATTCCACTCGGCTATCAGGAGCCCGTTATCTGTACCTGCAGTCCGCTAGCTTCTATTACCACAGCCCGTTATCTGTATCTGTAGTTTGCTAGCTTCTATTTCTACAGCCCGTTATCTGTATCTGCAGTCAGCTAGCTTCTATTTCCACAGCCCGTTATCTGTACCTGCAGTCAGCTAGCTTCTATTACCACAGCCCGTTATCTGTAGTTTGCTAGCTTCTATTACCACAGCCCGTTATCTGTACCTGCAGTCCGCTAGCTTCTATTTCTACAGCCCGTTATCTGTACCTGCAGTCCGCTAGCTTCTATTTCTACAGCCCGTTATCTGTACCTGCAGTCCGCTAGCTTCTATTTCTACAGCCCGTTATCTGTACCTGCAGTCCGCTAGCTTCTATTTCCACAGCCCGTTATCTGTACCTGCAGTCCGCTAGCTTCTATTTCTACAGCCCGTTATCTGTACCTGCAGTCCGCTAGCTTCTATTTCCACAGCCCGTTATCTGTATCTGCAGTTTGCTAGCTTCTATTTCCACAGCCCGTTATCTGTACCTGCAGTCAGCTAGCTTCTATTTCCACAGCCCGTTATCTGTATCTGCAGTGTGCTAGCTTCTATTTCCACAGCCCGTTATCTGTACCTGCAGTCCGCTAGCTTCTATTTCTACAGCCCGTTATCTGTATCTGCAGTTTGCTAGCTTCTATTTCTACAGCCCGTTATCTGTACCTGCAGTCAGCTAGCTTCTATTTCCACAGCCCGTTATCTGTATCTGCAGTTTGCTAGCTTCTATTTCCACAGCCCGTTATCTGTACCTGCAGTCCGCTAGCTTCTATTACCACAGCCCGTTATCTGTACCTGCAGTCGGCTAGCTTCTATTTCCACAGCCCGTTATCTGTACCTGCAGTCCGCTAGCTTCTATTACCACAGCCTGTTATCTGTACCTGCAGTCCGCTAGCTTCTATTACCACAGCCCGTTATCTGTACCTGCAGTCCGCTAGCTTCTATTTCCACAGCCCGTTATCTGTACCTGCAGTCCGCTAGCTTCTATTTCCACAGCCCGTTATCTGTACCTGCAGTCAGCTAGCTTCTATTTCCACAGCCCGTTATCTGTATCTGCAGTAGGCTAGCTTCTATTTCTACAGCCCGTTATCTGTACCTGCAGTCCGCTAGCTTCTATTTCTACAGCCCGTTATCTGTACCTGCAGTCCGCTAGCTTCTATTACCACAGCCCGTTATCTGTAGTTTGCTAGCTTCTATTACCACAGCCCGTTATCTGTACCTGCAGTCCGCTAGCTTCTATTTCTACAGCCCGTTATCTGTACCTGCAGTCCGCTAGCTTCTATTTCTACAGCCCGTTATCTGTACCTGCAGTCCGCTAGCTTCTATTTCCACAGCCCGTTATCTGTACCTGCAGTCCGCTAGCTTCTATTTCTACAGCCCGTTATCTGTACCTGCAGTCCGCTAGCTTCTATTTCCACAGCCCGTTATCTGTATCTGCAGTTTGCTAGCTTCTATTTCCACAGCCCGTTATCTGTACCTGCAGTCAGCTAGCTTCTATTTCCACAGCCCGTTATCTGTATCTGCAGTGTGCTAGCTTCTATTTCCACAGCCCGTTATCTGTACCTGCAGTCCGCTAGCTTCTATTTCTACAGCCCGTTATCTGTATCTGCAGTTTGCTAGCTTCTATTTCTACAGCCCGTTATCTGTACCTGCAGTCAGCTAGCTTCTATTTCCACAGCCCGTTATCTGTACCTGCAGTCCGCTAGCTTCTATTTCTACAGCCCGTTATCTGTACCTGCAGTTTGCTAGCTTCTATTACCACAGCCCGTTATCTGTACCTGCAGTCCGCTAGCTTCTATTTCCACAGCCCGTTATCTGTACCTGCAGTCCGCTAGCTTCTATTTCCACAGCCCGTTATCTGTACCTGCAGTCCGCTAGCTTCTATTTCTACAGCCCGTTATCTGTACCTGCAGTCCGCTAGCTTCTATTTCCACAGCCCGTTATCTGTACCTGCAGTCCGCTAGCTTCTATTTCCACAGCCCGTTATCTGTACCTGCAGTCCGCTAGCTTCTATTTCTACAGCCCGTTATCTGTACCTGCAGTCCGCTAGCTTCTATTTCCACAGCCCGTTATCTGTACCTGCAGTCAGCTAGCTTCTATTTCCACAGCCCGTTATCTGTATCTGCAGTTTGCTAGCTTCTATTTCCACAGCCCGTTATCTGTACCTGCAGTCAGCTAGCTTCTATTTCCACAGCCCGTTATCTGTATCTGCAGTGTGCTAGCTTCTATTTCCACAGCCCGTTATCTGTACCTGCAGTCCGCTAGCTTCTATTTCTACAGCCCGTTATCTGTATCTGCAGTTTGCTAGCTTCTATTTCTACAGCCCGTTATCTGTACCTGCAGTCAGCTAGCTTCTATTTCCACAGCCCGTTATCTGTATCTGCAGTTTGCTAGCTTCTATTTCCACAGCCCGTTATCTGTACCTGCAGTCCGCTAGCTTCTATTACCACAGCCCGTTATCTGTATCTGCAGTTTGCTAGCTTCTATTTCCACAGCCCGTTATCTGTATCTGCAGTTTGCTAGCTTCTATTACCAGAGCCCGTTATCTGTATCTGCAGTTTGCTAGCTTCTATTTCCACAGCCCGTTATCTGTACCTGCAGTCGGCTAGCTTCTATTTCCACAGCCCGTTATCTGTACCTGCAGTCGGCTAGCTTCTATTTCCACAGCCCGTTATCTGTACCTGCAGTCCGCTAGCTTCTATTACCACAGCCCGTTATCTGTACCTGCAGTCCGCTAGCTTCTATTTCCACAGCCCGTTATCTGTACCTGCAGTCCGCTAGCTTCTATTTCCACAGCCCGTTATCTGTACCTGCAGTCCGCTAGCTTCTATTTCCACAGCCCGTTATCTGTACCTGCAGTCCGCTAGCTTCTATTTCCACAGCCCGTTATCTGTACCTGCAGTCCGCTAGCTTCTATTTCTACAGCCCGTTATCTGTACCTGCAGTCCGCTAGCTTCTATTTCTACAGCCCGTTATCTGTACCTGCAGTCCGCTAGCTTCTATTTCCACAGCCCGTTATCTGTACCTGCAGTCCGCTAGCTTCTATTTCCACAGCCCGTTATCTGTACCTGCAGTCCGCTAGCTTTGATCCAGACAGTGACGTTCTGAGCGTAGCTGCGTTTGATCTTAGGCTGCAGAGGGAAAGGACTCTTACTGTCATCCTCCCCGTACGGGTTCTCAGCTGCATCTGAAAGAGAGAGGTATGGTTAAAGTCAGAAAAACAAGCTTCCATTGTCGGGTGGTAGAACTCTGAACAGGTAGGGGGGGGGGGGGGGGGTAGTTACCTGATATAGGTCCTAGCTGAGACACCTTGCCCAGCCAGGGTAAAGGAACTCTGAACAGGTAGGGGGGGGGGGGTAGTTACCTGATATAGGTCCTAGCTGAGACACCTTGCCCAGCCAGGGTAAAGGAACTCTGAACAGGTAGGGGGGGGGGGGGTAGTTACCTGATATAGGTCCTAGCTGAGACACCTTGCCCAGCCAGGGTAAAGGAACTCTGAACAGGTAGGGGGGGGGGGGGTAGTTACCTGATATAGGTCCTAGCTGAGACACCTTGCCCAGCCAGGGTAAAGGAACTCTGAACAGGTAGGGGGGGGGGGGGGTAGTTACCTGATATAGGTCCTAGCTGAGACACCTTGCCCAGCCAGGGTAAAGGAACTCTGAACAGGTAGGGGGGGGGGGGGGGGATAGTTACCTGATATAGGTCCTAGCTGAGACACCTTGCCCAGCCAGGGTAAAGGAACTCTGAACAGGTAGGGGGGGGGGGGGGGGGGGGGTAGTTACCTGATATAGGTCCTAGCTGAGACACCTTGCCCAGCCAGGGTAAAGGAACTCTGAACAGGTAGGGGGGGGGGGTAGTTACCTGATATAGGTCCTAGCTGAGACACCTTGCCCAGCCAGGGTAAAGGAACTCTGAACAGGTAGGGGGGGGGGGGTAGTTACCTGATATAGGTCCTAGCTGAGACACCTTGCCCAGCCAGGGTAAAGGAACTCTGAACAGGTAGGGGGGGGGGTAGTTACCTGATATAGGTCCTAGCTGAGACACCTTGCCCAGCCAGGGTAAAGGAACTCTGAACAGGTAGGGGGGGGGGGGGTAGTTACCTGATATAGGTCCTAGCTGAGACACCTTGCCCAGCCAGGGTAAAGGAACTCTGAACAGGTAGGGGGGGGGGTAGTTACCTGATATAGGTCCTAGCTGAGACACCTTGCCCAGCCAGGGTAAAGGAACTCTGAACAGGTAGGGGGGGGGGGTAGTTACCTGATATAGGTCCTAGCTGAGACACCTTGCCCAGCCAGGGTAAAGGAACTCTGAACAGGTAGGGGGGGGGGGTAGTTACCTGATATAGGTCCTAGCTGAGACACCTTTCCCAGCCAGGGTAAAGGCTCGGGTCCGGGCTCAAACAGAGACATCATGAGATTAGACTTCTTCTTGCTGTCTGCCTGGGAGTACAGCATACCATACCACTCTGGGCTAGAGAGGGGAAATGTCAAAAATATTAAACAATTACACAGTGTAATTTCCCCAGATTTGAAACCTTTATTCAAGGTTTCAAAGACCTCTCTGATGAGGACAATCTACCCGTCCTGTTGGGGGAGGACGCAGAGAGCTGTGGGTTGGTAGCGCACTACATTGCTGCCTGCCATAAGTTGAGGGACAGTGTCTGACAGACCAATCAACCTGCACATGTACTCTACTGTATAATTATTGTTATTGTTGAATGTGTTGGTTATTTTGACACTTGGTTATTATTGTTACTGTTGTCCCGTTGACAACTTTGATTCTTATTATGTTAATTATGTTAATATTGTAAATCTCCAATAAAGCAAATTGAATTGAGAGAAAAGAATAAAACAATATCTTACCCAGTGCCACCATGCCCTCTACCTTTATAACATGCTATAAGCATGTTACGAACCTTTATAACGTGTTATAACAGAACGTAGTACTATCTTACCCCAGCTGCACCAGCGCCACCATGCCCTCTACCTTTATAACATGCTATAAGCATGTTATGAACCTTTATAACGTGTTATAACAGAACGTAGTACTATCTTACCCCAGCTGTACCAGAGACACCATGCCCTCTACCTTTATAACATGCTATAAGCATGTTATGAACCTTTATAACATGTTATAACAGAACGTAGTACTATCTTACCCCAGCTGTACCAGAGACACCATGCCCTCTACCTTTATAACATGCTATAAACATGTTATGAACCTTTATAACATGTTATAACAGAACGTAGTACTATCTTACCCCAGCTGCACCAGAGACACCATGCCCTCTACCTTTATAACATGCTATAAGCATGTTATGAACATTTATAACATGTTATAACAGAACGTAGTACTATCTTACCCCAGCTGCACCAGAGACACCATGCCCTCTACCTTTATAACATGCTATAAGCATGTTATGAACATTTATAATGTGTTATAACAGAACGTAGTACTATCTTACCCCAGCTGCACCAGCGCCACCATGCCCTCTACCTTCAGACTGCCATGGAGTAGGACACAGAAGTTGGGGACCTTCCCTGCCTGCTGGTTGGCTGATGTCTCCTCCTCTGGTTCCTCTGTGGTTCCTGGACCCACATCATCCACCTCTGGAACCAAGAACACAACAATAAACTCATTAGAACACTCGTTTTAAACATTAGAACATTCTTTTAGAACACTCTTTTAGAACATGAGAACAGTCTTTTAGAACACTCTTTTAGAACATGAGAACAGTCTTTTAGAACACTCATTTAGAACATGAGAACAGTCTTTTAGAACACTCATTTAGAACATGAGAACAGTCTTTTAGAACACTCATTTAGAACATGAGAACAGTCTTTTAGAACACTCATTTAGAACATGAGAACAGTCTTTTAGAACACTCATTTAGAACATGAGAACAGTCTTTTAGAACACTCATTTAGAACATGAGAACAATCTTTTAGAACACTCATTTAGAACATTAGAACAGTCTTTTAGAACACTCATCTAGAACATTAGAACAGTCTTTTAGAAGGATATTTTAGAAGACTAGAACACGATGTTGGTATTAGTTAAAAGGCCAGAACAGATTAGAAGCGGTAACTTACCTTTATTGACAGCGATAGGCAGGACCAGGTGTCTGGACATGACAGGAGGACTGGAGATGTCTCCTATCTCTATGAAACCAACGATCTCCAGATCTGGAACACAATTTGGTACTTACTTTTACTTGAAGTGGAATGGCAGTATACACAACATACAATAACACATCTAAATCAATTCAACTGTGAAAGTTCATCAAGTCATCAAGAAACTGTGAAAGTCCGTAAGAGAGTTGAACACAGTTGAAGTGAAGGAGTCTGGTGACTGGGCTGGTAGAGAACACACAGCGCCTATAGAAAGTCTGTAAACCCTTGAACTTCTGTTCACATTTTGTTGTGACAGTGACTCAGAGTTTCATGCATTTAAATAAGGACTTTTGCCACTAATCTACACACCAAAAACACTAAACTGAAATCTCATAATTGGATCATTCTCAATCCCCCCTTAGATAACACTTGGTGGAAGCATCTTTGGTCAGCCATTACAGCTGTGAGTCTGCTGGGATTAGGTCGTTACCAACTTTGCACACCTAGATTTGATCATATTTGACCATTTTTTACAAAACTCTGTCAAGTTTCTTGGGAAGCGTTGACGGACAACACACTTTAAGTCATCGCACAAATGTTTGATTGGATTGGGGTCAGAGCTCTGATTGGGCCACTCCACTGACTGGATTGGGGTCAGAGCTCTGATTGGGCCACTCCACTGACTGGATTGGGGTCAGAGCTCTGATTGGGCCACTCCACTGACTGGATTGAGGTCAGAGCTCTGATTGGGCCTCTCCACTGACTGGATTGGGGTCAGAGCTCTGATTGGGCCTCTCCACTGACTGGATTGGGGTCAGAGCTCTGATTGGGCCACTCCACTGACTGGATTGGGGTCAGAGCTCTGATTGGGCCACTCCACTGACTGGATTGGGGTCAGAGCTCTGATTGGGCCACTCCACTGACTGGATTGAGGTCAGAGCTCTGATTGGGCCTCTCCACTGACTGGATTGGGGTCAGAGCTCTGATTGGGCCACTCCACTGACTGGATTGGGGTCAGAGCTCTGATTGGGCCACTCCACTGACTGGATTGAGGTCAGAGCTCTGATTGGGCCTCTCCACTGACTGGATTGAGGTCAGAGCTCTGATTGGGCCACTCCACTGACTGGATTGAGGTCAGAGCTCTGATTGGGCCTCTCCACTGACTGGATTGGGGTCAGAGCTCTGATTGGGCCTCTCCACTGACTGGATTGGGGTCAGAGCTCTGATTGGGCCACTCCACTGACTGGATTGGGGTCAGAGCTCTGATTGGGCCACTCCACTGACTGGATTGGGGTCAGAGCTCTGATTGGGCCACTCCACTGACTGGATTGAGGTCAGAGCTCTGATTGGGCCTCTCCACTGACTGGATTGGGGTCAGAGCTCTGATTGGGCCACTCCACTGACTGGATTGGGGTCAGAGCTCTGATTGGGCCACTCCACTGACTGGATTGAGGTCAGAGCTCTGATTGGGCCTCTCCACTGACTGGATTGAGGTCAGAGCTCTGATTGGGCCTCTCCACTGACTGGATTGAGGTCAGAGCTCTGATTGGGCCACTCCACTGACTGGATTGAGGTCAGAGCTCTGATTGGGCCACTCCACTGACTGGATTGTGGTCAGAGCTCTGATTGGGCCACTCCACTGACTGGATTGTGGTCAGAGCTCTGATTGGGCCACTCCACTGACTTAGGCTCATTGGCATGCTGGACGTGTTAGCTTTTTTCTTCAAGGACTTTTCTGTATGTTGCACCATTCATTTTCCCTTCTATCCTGGTAACATGTATAACATGATGCCACCACCATGCTTCACAGTAGTGGTGATGTGCCTGTTAGGTACTGTATGATAGGATCACTTAGAGTCTGTTAGGGACTGTATGATAGGATCACTTAGAGAGTCTGTTAGGGACTGTATGATAGGATCACTTAGAGAGTCTGTTAGGGACTGTATGATAGGATCACTTAGAGAGTCTGTTAGGGACTGTATGATAGGATCACTTAGAGAGTCTGTTAGGGACTGTATGATAGGATCACTTAGAGAGTCTGTTAGGGACTGTATGATAGGATCACTTAGAGAGTCTGTTAGGGACTGTATGATAGGATCACTTAGAGAGTCTGTTAGGGACTGTATGATAGGATCACTTAGAGAGTCTGTTAGGGACTGTATGATAGGATCACTTAGAGAGTCTGTTAGGGACTGTATGATAGGATCACTTAGCGAGTCTGTTAGGGACTGTATGATAGGATCACTTAGAGAGTCTGTTAGGGACTGTATGATAGGATCACTTAGCGAGTCTGTTAGGGACTGTATGATAGGATCACTTAGAGAGTCTGTTAGGGACTGTATGATAGGATCACTTAGCGAGTCTGTTAGGGACTGTATGATAGGATCACTTAGAGAGTCTGTTAGGGACTGTATGATAGGATCACTTAGAGAGTCTGTTAGGGACTGTATGATAGGATCACTTAGAGAGTCTGTTAGGGACTGTATGATAGGATCACTTAGCGAGTCTGTTAGGGACTGTATGATAGGATCACTTAGAGAGTCTGTTAGGGACTGTATGATAGGATCACTTAGAGAGTCTGTTAGGGACTGTATGATAGGATCACTTAAAGAGTCTGTTAGGGACTGTATGATAGGATCACTTAGAGAGTCTGTTAGGGACTGTATGATAGGATCACTTAGAGAGTCTGTTAGGGACTGTATGATAGGATCACTTAGAGAGTCTGTTAGGGACTGTATGATAGGATCACTTAGAGGGACTGTATGATAGGATCACTTAGAGAGTCTGTTAGGGACTGTATGATAGGATCACTTAGAGAGCCTGTTAGGGACTGTATGATAGGATCACTTAGAGAGCCTGTTAGGGACTGTATGATAGGATCACTTAGAGAGTCTGTTAGGGACTGTATGATAGGATCACTTAGAGAGTCTGTTAGGGACTGTATGATAGGATCACTTAGAGAGTCTGTTAGGGACTGTATGATAGGATCACTTAGAGAGTCTGTTAGGGACTGTATGATAGGATCACTTAGAGAGTCTGTTAGGGACTGTATGATAGGATCACTTAGAGAGTCTGTTAGGGACTGTATGATAGGATCACTTAGAGAGTCTGTTAGGGACTGTATGATAGGATCACTTAGAGAGTCTGTTAGGGACTGTATGATAGGATCACTTAGAGAGTCTGTTAGGGACTGTATGATAGGATCACTTAGAGAGTCTGTTAGGGACTGTATGATAGGATCACTTAGAGAGTCTGTTAGGGACTGTATTATAGGATCACTTAGAGAGTCTGTTAGGGACTGTATGATAGGATCACTTAGAGAGTCTGTTAGGGACTGTATGATAGGATCACTTAGAGAGTCTGTTAGGGACTGTATGATAGGATCACTTAGAGAGTCTGTTAGGGACTGTATGATAGGATCACTTAGAGAGTCTGTTAGGGACTGTATGATAGGATCACTTAGAGAGTCTGTTAGGGACTGTATGATAGGATCACTTAGAGAGTCTGTTAGGGACTGTATGATAGGATCACTTAGAGAGTCTGTTAGGGACTGTATGATAGGATCACTTAGAGAGTCTGTTAGGGACTGTATGGTAGGATCACTTAGAGAGTCTGTTAGGGACTGTATGATAGGATCACTTAGAGAGTCTGTTAGGGACTGTATGATAGGATCATTTAGAGAGTCTGTTAGGGACTGTATGATAGGATCACTTAGAGAGTCTGTTAGGTACTGTATGATAGGATCACTTAGAGAGTCTGTTAGGGACTGTATGATAGGATCACTTAGAGAGTCTGTTAGGGACTGTATGATAGGATCATTTAGAGAGTCTGTTAGGTACCTGTGAGGATGTGTCGGGGCATAGGGTCGATTTCTTCATCCAGGAACACAGGCTCAGGTCTGGGGAACACCTGGACATCAGAAGCCAGGTTCCCACAGCGCAGTACAGCAGGGAACGGGGAGTAGGCCGCATCTATCAGACGCCTGTATAACACACACACACACACACACACACACACACACACACACACACACACACACACACACACACACACACACACACACACACACACACATAGCGCAGCACAGTGTCAGGATTTACCTAGGGGTCATGATCGGGGCTGTACAAATGTTTGGTGTATTAGAATAATTGATTATGCTTATGTTATATTAATAGAAGGGAAGGGGTTATAAGACCCCTCCCTCCTTACATTTATAGGGTCATAGACTACAGATTAACAATACAAATTCATTGTAGAGGTTTAGTATTCCACAATTGTTTTAAGTTCTCTCTCTATTTCATTATGAAGAATGTGTAACTGTGAAGAAGGAGCTCTGCAGGGGAGTGGAGGAGATAAGACTAGTCAAACATTCCACAAGAAATCAGCTTTGGGGAGTGGACGTTTACTGCTAAGTTTAAGATAAGACTAAAAGCCATCGTTTATATAGGGTTTTGGTCTCAGGAGTAAAAAGGTAATGACGAGTTAGTGACATCACTGAGGCGGGACTTCGGTTTAATAAAACAACTTGAGACCTTTTGTTTGATGCAGAACTTACTCAGAAACATGCGTGCTGTGTTCCTGTTTGTCAACTTCTGTCTGCGATTGCATTAATAAAGGTTTTTGAATGATTTAATTAAAGATATTGTCATAATGCTAATTTCACCAATGAACCAATGATTGACGAAAAAGGACGTAAGGAACGAACCCTAACAACAGCAGGGAAGGGGCAGTAGGCCTCATCTATCAGACTCCTGGACAGACAGATCATTTTGACCATTAAGGGGAAACAAGACACAAGCTGAGAGAAAGAACTAGCCTGGACTGTGACGTTCGTGGAATTGGCCAGCCAAAATGACTGCAGTCACCGTAATAACCGTTCGAATAGCAAGAAAATGCAATACTTGTGTAACTTTTGACACATTTTCTCTTCACCTATAGAAGTACCCCATAGAAGCAAAGCAGGAAGTAAAAGCAGGAAGTGTACCCATGAAAATGTGCTGTGATTTGTTGATTCAACTCAACTGACAACACAATAAAAAATTAAAAAATACATTCCATTTGCATGAGACAAATCAGTGAACATAAATGAGAGTGAACATTCTACATTACCATGGAAATGATTGCATCACAATACCCGGCAGCCGTTGTCGAGGGTAACCGTGAGTTTACCAGACAAATCCCCAGAACTAGAGGCACCAAAAGCCTGTTCTATTCATTCTATTTCTGTGTCGCTACTGCTTAATAACACCTTGCTTGTTTCAGCAAGGAACAACAAAATGAAATCACGTTGTTAACCCATTACAGTCTAAGCCGGGGGGAAAGGGCGGAGGGTAGCTCTACTGAGCTACATGGAATTGTTTTAAGGACAAACCAAGAATCATTTAGCTATTTTATTTTGAATTTTAAAAGACCCTTTGAAGAATCAAAAAATTATATTTAAAAAAAAAAAAGTATTTGATGAAAAAGTATTTTTGGCCTTACTGTTATTAGCCCATAGAAACGCATTGAATAACAGATTCACTACATGGAACAACAGCTCGCCCCCCCCCCCTAAAAAAAAAATAAATCTAAAGGAAGTTTGTTCTGAAGTGTCTGTACTACATCAGAGATATAGGAAAGACTTACATGTATTTAACCCCTCGCTTTTGGCACTAAACAGTCTCCATATATATTTCCATAAGATGTTTTGACTGGGACCTGTGGACCTTCTGACGAGTCGTACCTTTCCTCAGAGGGCTCATATTAGTGTGTAGCTCAAAGTGTTGGGACGCTACAGACAGAAGTTGGCAGATCGGCTGTACCGACTTCAGACGAGTCCCGTGACTCTTGTGGGGGGGGCCGTAGACCAAAGTTCGTAAGTCAAATCATTGACAGTACAGACCATTTTGTGAGAAGATTGATTTTCGGGATGTCTCATGGTCTGACAAACGCCGCTCCAGCTCTGTCACCTTTCACCAGAGATGAGGAAGTGCGACATCGGCGGATGTGGTGGATAGATATCTCTCTCTAATTTAACCTGACAGATTATCTCTAGTTTAACCTGACAGATTATCTCTAGTTTAACCTGACAGATTATCTCTAGTTTAACCTGACAGATTATCTCTAGTTTAACCTGACAGATTATCTCTAGTTTAACCTGACAGATTATCTCTAGCTTAACCTGACAGATTATCTCTAGTTTAACCTGACAGATTATCTCTAGTTTAACCTGACAGATTATCTCTAGTTTAACCTGACAGATTTTTAAATGGGGATGTTTTTATTATGCTAATTAGATTTCCGCGGGTCCACGGACATCGACTCTAGTTAAGAATCCATGTTACCACAGAAACGGACTCAAACGAATGAATGCCCGGCCTTCAGTCAGCTGTACGTTCCAAACCCTTTTTTTGAGTGGGGGGGTGGGGGGGGGTATGACTGTTATTTTATTTTCATGACGGTCTTCATCTATAACGGTCGGTTCCACGGTAATTGTGCCAGCTCTAGACCTAGCTAGGTCCCAGAGAAAAGGTCAGATGCTGTTTCCACTAGTTCAGATGTATCTTCCACCCTGAGAAGTACATGCAGCGTTTGAAGGAAGGTTCTGGGGTTGACATACGCACCCGAACATGGACTGGACGCTCTTCAGACAGAGCTGGCCTTCCATAGTGAAGATCTGTCCATCGCCTCCGTTCAGTTGGAGCAGCTGCTCCAGGTTATGCATCGTGTCTGTCATCTGTAACTATAGAAGAACGAAGAACACGGGGATATAGTGGAGAGTCCAGTGGTCTGGAGCTAACAGAACATCCGGTAGAATATCAGCCAGGAATATTTGCCGTATCTCTGTGGATTTAGCTAGCCAGCGATAAGCATTAGAGGCTAACACCATTTTTTTTTTTGTTGACACATTTGCAGCTTGCTAAGACCAACTAACTACACCAACTAACACCAACGAACTACACAAATAATATAGAAAACATGGATTTATATTAAGACACAAAGTGGAAAGCTGCGTCATTCACAATCTGTTGACTGCGTGTTGTTTGGCCAATGGGTGCAGAGTGACAGGGTGCGGGGACTGCGTGTTGTTTGGCCAATGGGTGCAGAGTGACAGGGGGCGGGGACTGCGTGCTGTTTGGCCAATAGGTGCAGAGTGACAGGGGGCGGGGACTGCGTGCTGTTTGGCCAATAGGTGCAGAGTGACAGGGGGCGGGGACTGCATGCTGTTTGGCCAATAGGTGCAGAGTGACAGGGGGCAGGGACTGCGTGCTGTTTGGCCAATAGGTGCAGAGTGACAGGGGGCGGGGACTGCGTGCTGTTTGGCCAATAGGTGCAGAGTGACAGGGGGCGGGGACTGCATGCTGTTTGGCCAATGGGTGCAGAGTGACAGGGGGCGGGGACTGCGTGCTGTTTGGCCAATAGGGCCAGAGTGACAGGGTGCGGGGACTGCGTGCTGTTTGGCCAATAGGGCCAGAGTGACAGGGGGCGGGGACTGCGTGCTGTTTGGCCAATAGGTGCAGAGTGACAGGGGGCGGGGACTGCGTGCTGTTTGGCCAATAGGTGCAGAGTGACAGGGGGCGGGGACTGCGTGCTGTTTGGCCAATAGGTGCAGAGTGACAGGGGGCGGGGACTGCGTGCTGTTTGGCCAATGGGTGCAGAGTGACAGGGTGCGGGGACTGCGTGCTGTTTGGCCAATAGGTGCAGAGTGACAGGGGGCGGGGACTGCGTGCTGTTTGGCCAATAGGTGCAGAGTGACAGGGGGCGGGGACTGCATGCTGTTTGGCCAATGGGTGCAGAGTGACAGGGGGCGGGGACTGCATGCTGTTTGGCCAATAGGTGCAGAGTGACAGGGGGCGGGGACTGCGTGCTGTTTGGCCAATAGGTGCAGAGTGACAGGGGGCGGGGACTGCGTGCTGTTTGGCCAATAGGTGCAGACTGAATCTGGAGAAACTGCCTGGTTGAGTGACAGGGGGCGGGGACTGCGTGCTGTTTGGCCAATAGGTGCAGACTGAATCTGGAGAAACTGCCTGGTTGAGTGACAGGGGGCGGGGCTTGCTGTGTGTGGGATTGGGAATGGCCAAAAGAGATGGAGAGAGAGAACTCTCTCAACTTGACCAATCAACCTAAATGTTATTATTAATTTTTTTTTAACTAGCGTTACAGACAGCGATATGGATATTGCCCATATCAACACCTTTTGATAAAAATCTGATTGACCGTGCAGCCCTATCAGTCACCTTGTCAACACACAGTAGCAGATAGTTGCTTAATAGTGAATCTGCTTGTTGTCTAAGATGTACGGGCGCAACACTAGCCCCAATATCTAGCTACTGCCCTCTACTAACCTTACAAATAAACAACCAGGCGTGATCAGGTCTATAAGGACGATCGGTAGCTATTCAGAGTAGTGCTGTCGTACCTCGTCCGCGTTAGCGATGCACATGATGAACAGTTTAGCAGGGAAAGGGAAGGGTAGGGGGAACTTCTTATCCTCCGGGCGTCCTTTCAGAGTCTGTAGGGAGTGTCTCAGAGAGCCTTTACCGATCCCCAGGGACCCGTCTGTTACCAACACCACCTGTAGGCCACCAGATCAATAATCAATAATCAATCTAATAGTCTGTAGGGAGTGTCTCAGAGAGCCTTTACCGATCCCCAGGGACCCGTCTGTTACCAACACCACCTGTAGGCCACCAGATCAATAATCAATAATCAATCTAATAGTCTGTAGGGAGTGTCTCAGAGAGCCGTCTGTTACCAACACCACCTGTAGGCCACCAGATCAATAATCACTAATCAATCTAATAGTCTGTAGGGAGTGTCTCAGAGAGCCTTTACCGATCCCCAGGGACCCGTCTGTTACCAACACCACCTGTAGGCCACCAGATCAATAATCACTAATCAATCTAATAGTCTGTAGGGAGTGTCTCAGAGAGCCTTTACCGATCCCCAGGGACCCGTCTGTTACCAACACCACCTGTAGGCCACCAGATCAATAATCAATCTAATAGTCTGTAGGGAGTGTCTCAGGGACCCGTCTGTTACCAACACCACCTGTAGGCCACCAGATCAATAATCACTAATCAATCTAATAGTCTGTAGGGAGTGTCTGTTATGGGACTTTTATGAATAATGACTAAATGATGTATACATTTAACGTAGAACTATAACTAAAACTACCCTGTCATTGTATGAAATTGATTAGAATCATGCATCTATAAATCTGATGTGTGTAGTTTTAGTCAGAATTAGGACAAGGACTTTTTGTTCCTTTTTAGTATGTAAGCAGGGTGCAAGTGTGAGACAATGTACGAGATAAGAGGAGCTATCGACAGACAAGCTGTACTACTGTGTTCCTTACAGGACATTCTGTCCCCACCCAGGGAGGGGAGAGAGGAGCTATCGACAGACAAGCTGTACTACTGTGTTCCTTACAGGACATTCTGTCCCCACCCAGGGAGGGGAGAGGAGCTATCGACAGACAAGCTGTACTACTGTGTTCCTTACAGGACATTCTGTCCCCACCCAGGGAGGGGAGAGAGGAGCTATCGACAGACAAGCTGTACTACTGTGTTCCTTACAGGACATTCTGTCCCCACCCAGGGAGGGGAGAGAGGAGCTATCGACAGACAAGCTGTACTACTGTGTTCCTTACAGGACATTCTGTCCCCACCCAGGGAGGGGAGAGAGGAGCTATCGACAGACAAGCTGTACTACTGTGTTCCTTACAGGACATTCTGTCCCCACCCAGGGAGGGGAGAGAGGAGCTATCGACAGACAAGCTGTACTACTGTGTTCCTTACAGGACATTCTGTCCCCACCCAGGGAGGGGAGAGAGGAGCTATCGACAGACAAGCTGTACTACTGTGTTCCTTACAGGACATTCTGTCCCCACCCAGGGAGGGGAGAGAGGAGCTATCGACAGACAAGCTGTACTACTGTGTTCCTTACAGGACATTCTGTCCCCACCCAGGGAGGGGAGAGAGGAGCTATCGACAGACAAGCTGTACTACTGTGTTCCTTACAGGACATTCTGTCCTCACCCAGGGAGGTGAGAGAGGAGCTATCGACAGACAAGCTGTACTACTGTGTTCCTTACAGGACATTCTGTCCCCACCCAGGGAGGGGAGAGAGGAGCTATCGACAGACAAGCTGTACTACTGTGTTCCTTACAGGACATTCTGTCCCCACCCAGGGAGGGGAGAGAGGAGCTATCGACAGACAAGCTGTAGTACTGTGTTCCTTACAGGACATTCTGTCCTCACCCAGGGAGGGGAGAGAGGAGCTATCGACAGACAAGCTGTACTACTGTGTTCCTTACAGGACATTCTGTCCTCACCCAGGGAGGGGAGAGAGGAGCTATCGACAGACAAGCTGTACTACTGTGTTCCTTACAGGACATTCTGTCCCCACCCAGGGAGGGGAGAGAGGAGCTATCGACAGACAAGCTCTACTACTGTGTTCCTTACAGGACATTCTGTCCCCACCCAGGGAGGGGAGAGACCTTGGGCTTGTAGTATATTGTATAACAAGTGGCAGACAATGTATGACAGGAAGACTTGTGAACTATATTGTCATTGTTTCTGAGAGGGACATTTATGACGAAATGTGAGGTAAACCAATGTACAGGAAATGATAGGCAGAACATCCCGTAAATAAACATTAGACTATTGTAGACTGGGCCTCTGTCTGTTTTTATATCTATCAGTATCTTACAAATCCTGATATAGCAGACTGAGGAATTTAATTGGTTAAAGAACATGAGAACTTCATTCTCCTAACAGTGTTTCAGAGAGCCTTTACCGATCCCCAGAGACCCGTCTGTTACCAACACCACCTGGTGGCCACGAGGAAAACTGCAGCCATATTCATCAACATTCACCTGCATTTAACATGTTAGTAATTTATCAGACTCTCTTATCCAGAGCGACTTACAGTCAGTACATTTATCTCCAGGTAGCCAGGTGGGACAAGCACATGTCAGAGTAAGTCAATGCTGTCAGGAAACACCAAGGTCAGGGGTTCACTGAGACCAGGAAAATCTAGGATTATCTCGATAAATGACCCAGGGTGTGTTATAACTCCTAGGTGTATGTCTCCCTGTAAACCACGGTGTCAATAATGAGTTCAGCAATGTATTTAGCCTCAGTAAACGTAGACTATTATTGAACATTGGAGACGTAAAAAAGGTATTGGATAATTAATTGGATGAATTGGTTTGATAGAGCACCTGTGTGGGACAGGCGTGACCCCACTCCTGCTGCACCACGTTGCTGATTCCGTGTAAAGCGGACTCCAGACACGTCTTGTCATAGTCCTCCAGGTTGCTCAGGGCTTCCTGCAAAGCAGAGGGAAGGACACAATTAAAAAACATTACCCTGGCTGCACAGAACATTACCCTAACATTACCCTGGCTGCACAGAACATTACCCTGGCTGCACAGAACATTACCCTAACATTACCCTGGCTGCACAGAACATTACCCTGGCTGCACAGAACATTACCCTGGCTGCACAGAACATTACCCTAACATTACCCTGGCTGGACAGAACATTACCCTAACATTACCCTGGCTGCACAGAACATTACCCTGGCTGCACAGAACATTACCCTGGCTGCACAGAACATTACCCTGGCTGGACAGAACATTACCCTGGCTGCACAGAACATTACCCTAACATTACCCTGGCTGCACAGAACATTACCCTAACATTACCCTGGCTGCACAGAACATTACCCTAACATTACCCTGGCTGCACAGAACATTACCCTAACATTACCCTGGCTGCACAGAACATTACCATGGTGTTAGCCAGACCTGTGTACCTGTAGTGTGCTGTAGTCCCTGGTGTTAGCCAGACCTGTGTACCTGTACTGTGCTGTAGTCCCTGGTGTTAGCCAGACCTGTGTACCTGTACTGTGTTGTAGTCCCTGGTGTTAGCCAGACCTGTGTACCTGTACTGTGCTGTAGTCCCTGGTGTTAGCCAGACCTGTGTACCTGTACTGTGTTGTAGTCCCTGGTGTTAGCCAGACCTGTGTACCTGTACTGTGCTGTAGTCCCTGGTGTTAGCCAGACCTGTGTACCTGTACTGTGTTGTAGTCCATGGTGTTAGCCAGACCTGTGTACCTGTACTGTGCTGTAGTCCCTGGTGTTAGCCAGACCTGTGTACCTGTACTGTGCTGTAGTCCCTGGTGTTAGCCAGACCTGTGTACCTGTACTGTGTTGTAGTCCATGGTGTTAGCCAGACCTGTGTACCTGTACTGTGCTGTAGTCCCTGGTGTTAGCCAGACCTGTGTACCTGTACTGTGTTGTAGTCCCTGGTGTTAGCCAGACCTGTGTACCTGTACTGTGCTGTAGTCCCTGGTGTTAGCCAGACCTGTGTACCTGTACTGTGCTGTAGTCCCTGGTGTTAGCCAGACCTGTGTGCCTGTACTGTGCTGTAGTCCCTGGTGTTAGCCAGACCTGTGTACCTGTAGTGTGCTGTAGTCCCTGGTGAAAGGCACCAGTAGCTCCCACAGAGAAGAGAAGGCCACTAGAGAGGTGAATTCCAGTTTGTAGTTGTTCGCCATGTGTTCAAACAGCATGGTGAGTCCGGCCACAGCTAAGTGCTTCCTCTGCAACTCCTCGGTGCACTGCTCCTGAGAGACCGGCCGCGTCATGGACAGAGACGCGTCCATTAGGACCACCGTCGGCATGATGACGCTGATGCGGTTTCCACTAAAGCAGAATGAGTTTAATGAAGCCTTCCACAGTCTCTCGATGTGTGAATACAACACAGTCTACAATGGAAACCAGAACACTGGAGAATATGGAACCGTGTGTCAGTCAGAATAAACTTTCTTTTTTTAAACATTTGAATTAAAGGTTCGTGGGGCATCTTGTTTATCAACCGGCTTCTGATATAAGCAAATAATATATGCCAGGAAAAGAAACTGAAAGAGACAATGGAAAAAAACGAAGACATATTGAGGTTAAACAATAGAATAGGGCCAAAACCACCCCTCGGAGTAATCTTTGGGGGATTTTAGTTTTTGGTCAAAAGAGGCTGTAAAATTAACAGGAATTCAATAAAGTTTTGAAAAATGAAATAAAAACCACTGGTTACCAGTGGTGGGTTTGAGACCACCTCAAGCGAGACCGATTCCAGAACAAGACCGGAGCAAAACAAGACCTTGTCAAGACCAAACAGAAGGGGAGGGGGGGGGGGGGCAGAGACAGCGTCAAGACCCGAACAATGCTAGTCCAATTCAAGACCCGAACAATGCTAGTCCAATTCAAGACCCCGAACAATGCTAGTCCAATTCAAGACCCGAACAATGCTAGTCCAATTCAAGACCCCGAACAATGCTAGTCCAATTCAAGACCCCGAACAATGCTAGTCCAATTCAAGACCCCGAACAATGCTAGTCCAATTCAAGACCCCGAACAATGCTAGTCCAATTCAAGACCCCGAACAATGCTAGTCCAATTCAAGACCCCGAACAATGCTAGTCCAATTCAAGACCCCGAACAATGCTAGTCCAATTCAAGACCCCGAACAATGCTAGTCCAATTCAAGACCCGAACAATGCTAGTCCAATTCAAGACCCCGAACAATGCTAGTCCAATTCAAGACCCCGAACAATGCTAGTCCAATTCAAGACCCCGAACAATGCTAGTCCAATTCAAGACCCCGAACAATGCTAGTCCAATTCAAGACCCCGAACAATGCTAGTCCAATTCAAGACCCCGAACAATGCTAGTCCAATTCAAGACCCCGAACAATGCTAGTCCAATTCAAGACCCCGAACAATGCTAGTCCAATTCAAGACCCCGAACAATGCTAGTCCAATTCAAGACCCCGAACAATGCTAGTCCAATTCAAGACCCCGAACAATGCTAGTCCAATTCAAGACCCCGAACAATGCTAGTCCAATTCAAGACCCCGAACAATGCTAGTCCAATTCAAGACCCCGAACAATGCTAGTCCAATTCAAGACCCCGAACAATGCTAGTCCAATTCAAGACCCCGAACAATGCTAGTCCAATTCAAGACCCCGAACAATGCTAGTCCAATTCAAGACCCCGAACAATGCTAGTCCAATTCAAGACCCCGAACAATGCTAGTCCAATTCAAGACCCCGAACAATGCTAGTCCAATTCAAGACCCCGAACAATGCTAGTCCAATTCAAGACCCCGAACAATGCTAGTCCAATTCAAGACCCCGAACAATGCTAGTCCAATTCAAGACCCCGAACAATGCTAGTCCAATTCAAGACCCCGAACAATGCTAGTCCAATTCAAGACCCCGAACAATGCTAGTCCAATTCAAGACCCCGAACAATGCTAGTCCAATTCAAGACCCCGAACAATGCTAGTCCAATTCAAGACCCCGAACAATGCTAGTCCAATTCAAGACCCCGAACAATGCTAGTCCAATTCAAGACCCCGAACAATGCTAGTCCAATTCAAGACCCCGAACAATGCTAGTCCAATTCAAGACCCCGAACAATGCTAGTCCAATTCAAGACCCGAACAATGCTAGTCCAATTCAAGACCCAGAACAATGCTAGTCCAATTCAAGACCAGAACAATGCTAGTCCAATTCAAGACCCAGAACGATGCTAGTCCAATTCAAGACCATGATTGTAATTGTGTCAAATCGCCATCATAATAAAACTTCAAAATGTCCAGTATTTCTGTGTTTATATTTCAGAACAACATTCTGGATGCTGTAAACATTCAGAATGTGTTCTAAAGAGACTCTCCACAAATGATCACTACCTCAAACGGTTCCCTAAATAAATAGATAGAAATACAAAATGTCTTCCAACTTTGTCGGTCTCCCCTTACTAACAGTAAGCGTGCTACTTTCAAACTATTTCCCCCACTCTTCCCAACTAGCGGACAACGGGCGCGACAAGGTTTGAGGATATTATTCAACAAAAGTAAAAGGACAGTAATGTTACGTGTAAAATAGAAAACCCAGGTTTCAATAGGCAATAAATCATGTAACATGAAAGGAGTGTGGATATTACTTTCAGAATGATTGACAATGTTGGGATCTCATTCCTTCAATCATTCATTTTCATCCAGTGGAGGCTCCTCAGAGGACCATCCTACTCAATGAATTTAATTTAAAAAGTTTAACATTTTAAAAAAGCATCCTTTTTAGATAAAGCTATACTAAATATATTATTGTCACCAAATAATTGGTTAAAACACTCTGTTTTGCAATGAAGGTCTCAACAGTAGCCTCAACAGCACTCTGTAGGGTAGCACCATGGTGTAGCCGGAGGACAGCTAGCTTCCGTCCTCCTCTGGGTACATTGACTTCAATACAAAACCCAGGAGGCTCGTGGTGCTCACCCCCTTCCATAGACTTACACAGTAATTATGACAACAAACTATCAGAGCTCTTGCAGCATGAACTGACATGTTGTCCACCCAATCAAAGGATCAGATAATGAATATAGTACTGAAAGCATAAGCTACAGCTAGCTAGCACTGCAGTGCATAAAATGGGGCCCACCGGTGTAACTGCTTTCTGACTGTACTGTGTGATTGTAGCAGGTTTACTAACACGTTAGTTCTATTACGTTGACTAGGACGTGACACTGATGTAGGTTGTGTGTAGAGGTTAGAGGTCATGATATGAAGGTTTGGCTTGGAAAGGTCTTTTCACCTGGTCACAGACAGCTGATGTGTTTGTGCACTGAAGTCCACAAGCGAAGGGAAAAGGCGAGAGGAGGAGAGCGCTTAGATAGTAGCGAGAAGGAAAGATATATTCAAGAAGGAAAGTGATCATGCTGTTTGTATGCGGCTGCTATGAAAGTGATGGGTGTATTCATTCTGCCGATTCTGTTGGAAAACATTTCTTAAATCAGAAGCAAACAGAACGAAACGGGGATAAACATACCTGAATTTGTCCAATAGAAACTCTCATTTGCAACTGTTGGGTCTAATGATTACACCCTAGATCAACTAGATGCAGGCCAGAGGGTGCAAGGAGGTATTGAATGTGTCTCTGTCTGTCACCTTGATTCCTCAAAATCCTCTCGACCTGTTGCACCTACTAGGTTGTAGCAACCTCATGATGGGTACAGGGAACATTCTAGTATCATGTAGTAGCCTAAACCTATCGATGTTACATTGAACTGGGTGAACGGAATATGAATGACAGTCATCCAATATGCTGTAATAGAAATAAGGCCGTGCTCATTAAAAAAACATACTAATTCTGCCTCATTTTAAACTCCACCGACCGCCACTGTCTGTCATCCCAGATTGAGAAACAAGCCCAGCTAAACGTGTCAGGCCGGCTATCTGTCTCGGCTAACGAATCTTAGCAGGGTGATAGCTAGCTTTGAAATGAACCTTTATTTGAGGACATAGTTTAGCTTGCAAATAAATAGTATAGATAGAATGATGCATTATCCCGAGCAGGTATTTAAAAAAGTTATATCATGAAAACGACAAACAGAAAGATTCATACCCATCAATGTAGAAATCGTCTCGATGGATTTGTACTGTTCACTATTATGTCCGTGCGGAAGCCTTCCTTTCCCCCCATTAGTTCCTAGGGAGAGAAGCACATCGAGACTTTCCAGATTAGAAAACAGACGGTGAGGTTCTGACAGCCACTGACGAGACAATAAATTCAACCATTATATCAATGAACAGATTAAATCAAATTATTTAAATTAAATATGAATTATAGAACAAAATGTATTTTTATTTGAATTACCGAATGTCCATTCCGTTACATCTTAATTTTTCTATTTCTTATCGCTCTGTCATATAATCTCTTAAATTAAATATATTTTTAATAGGGGCCTACTTGAGAAAAGTATAAATGAACTAACCATTCATCTATAAATGCATCTTACCTGTCTTCAGTTATTACATAAGGTTATATTTTGATCCACGGTGAAGACCTCTCCCGCGATGCGTCCTAGGGGGTGACACTGCCATGAGTGATGCGCCGGCTGGGTGAACCTCTCCACCATCCACCCCAAGAGTGGAGAAATTACACCCCTCGTCTGGTACCAAACACACGTTCATCGCAGGTAGGACAGCGCTGTATTTATAGATATCTTGATATACTTTTTAGGACCTTTGTGTGTAATTTATTTTATTTTTATGTTAACATGTTGATGATAGATTTGTCATCACTGACTGGTTCTCTGATCCACGACCCTACCTTTTTAAAGGTATCTGTGACCAACAGATGCATATCTGTATTCCCAGTCATGTGAAATCCATAGATTAGGACCTTAATGAATTTATTTCAATTGACTGATTTCCTTAAATGAATTATAACTCAGTAAAATCTTTGTAATTGTTGCATGTTGGGTTCATATTTCTGTTCAGTGTAGAATCACATTTGTTTGAAATTGTCCGTGTATCCTAAATGGAAATATAATAATAATAATAATAATAATAATAATATAATGATATAATACATGACGTTTATAAAAACTGGATCTGTGAACCTGGATGTTTCTCCTGAATCAGACAAACCAGAAACAAATGTTTATTATTCTGGTGGTTTATTCAGAATTTAAAACAATCTGTAGATCCAGTCAGGCAGATTCCATGAAAACAAAATCTTACAAATTAGTATTAAACTGTGGTAAAAATGATACATATTATATATTCGAAGACATAACAGTGCTTCAACAGTGTAAACAACAACATATTGATACCTATAGTGATGATATGGTGGTATCATGGTCAATGTGTATAGTAGTTACATACATTTATACATACATAAAACCTACAGGAGGGTCTCTCTCCAGGAACAGGGTTGGAGAGCACTGGTACCGAGTTATGTAATGGCCACATACCAAAGTACACCTTTTATACACAAAGCTTTGACTCTCAAAATCAATTCATATTTCTTCCAAAAGGGTAATTAGAAGATAGAAAAATTGATAGAAAATATTTTTAACTAATGTCCATTTATGACGTGCCCATGCCAAATTATGCCTGCAGTGTCTCAACTTTAATTTCAACTGTAAAGCTGTGAAACACCATCATATCGTTTATAAACCAGTGGGTCTTTTATGATTAGTATTCAAATATTTATCAGGCAAAGTAATTATTGAACATATTTAAAGTGCTCCATTCAATCCGTATCGCAGAAGTACAACGTTACAGCTTGATTTCAATTTAAAGGCAATGTTCCCGCATCATCGGGAGAATGCATTTACCGTAAACACCGTAGATGACGTCTCCATCTGAAATGACCTTTAAGGTTCTACCACACAGTCTGTCACGCTTCAGCCATCCAGGATGAATAGAGCTGTACGTCTGGTTGTAACGATGAGTGAAATGACATTCATCGATAATATCACAGTACTTTTCCTTGGCAGTAAACAGACAGTGGATTTCTACTGACTGTTAATAACAGTCTGACACGGTAAAACAAGACATTTGTTGAATAATCCTCAACCTAAAGCATAAAGCTAGTCAACTGTAAACTGTTTCACAAGTGCCATTTGTTTTACGTGTTCTTTAGGAAGGAATGTAAAGGAATCATTCTAGACTAGAACCATTCTGTTGTGGAGTGATGTTTGGAACCCTTCTCTAAAGCCGAATGATGTTTGGAACCCTTCTCTAAAGCCGAATGATGTTTGGAACCCTTCTCTAAAGCCGAATGATGTTTGGAACCCTTCTCTAAAGCCGAATGATGTTTGGAACCCTTCTCTAAAGCCGAATGATGTTTGGAACCCTTCTCTAAAGCCGAATGATGTTTGGAACCCTTCTCTAAAGCCGAATGATGTTTGGAACCCTTCTCTAAAGCCGAATGATGTTTGGAACCCTTCTCTAAAGCCAGTTCATTCACAATATACAAAAGTTCCATTTTTTTTGGGGGGGGGGGGGGTGATATTGTGACAGTTTGAAACCCAGTCAGAAGAATACAGATACCTTGACATGTGACACAGCTCTTCTATCTTCTATCCTAACACTGGAGTATGGATCATGGTCAAAAGTAGTCCACTATAGCCTCCCGGGTGGCGTAGCTTTCTATGGTACTGCATCTCAGGGCTAGAGACGTCACTACAGACCCGGGTTCAATCCCAGGCTGTATCACATTTACTCTGTACAACTGTACGGAGAAACAGAACGTACCATTTACTCTGTACAACTATAAAGAGAAACAGAATATTCAATTTACTCTGTACAACTATACAGCTACAGAGGAACATAACATAATATTTACTCTGTACAACTATACAGCTACAGAAGAACAGAACATAATATTTACTCTGTACAACTATACAGCTACGGAGGAACATAACAGCTTCATACATTTATTTACAAAAAGTAATGTGTATGTATGTTGATGAAACAATTAGAAAACACGTCTTAATATCCACATTCTGCATTTGTGATGTCAATATAATAACAATTACCTTATAAAAAAGTATTGCTTAGTAATTAATTAAAACATATCAACAAATCATATTGACAATATTCCTTTTAACAGTTGTTTTGTTTTTTTTCCGATGTATTTCTTTGATACAAAAAGGATTCATGAATAAACACTCCTGTAACTACAGGAGAAAAGTCTCGTAACTATGGTAATACAACTAAATCATACACAGTCTATGTATGTTCCCACCCCAGAAAAACAAAATGGGACCGTTAGACATGGCTGCCGACTTTAAAGGCGAGCCGAGACTGACTGATCTACAAACCACCTTGCATCGTAAATAACTACTCAATATTATTTGTACATCAGCCAGTCACAATTTACCCATGATACCTCACGGTTTTCATGGTCTCCCACTAGGCCAATGGATCCTTCATGTTATATTTGGACTGGTCCTGCCAGAGGGGGGGGGGGGGGGGGGTCAAAGAAAAGCAGCTGAACATGAAAGTACGACATCATCCTCAGTAAGAGCAGGAAGTCAGGCACCATACCTGATCATAGTATAGGGCAGGAAGACAGGCACCATACCTGATCATAGTATAGGGCAGGAAGTCAGGCACCATACCTGATCATAGTATAGAGCAGGAAGTCAGGCACCATACCTGATCATAGTATAGAGCAGGAAGTCAGGCACCATACCTGATCATAGTATAGGGCAGGAAGTCAGGCACCATACCTGATCATAGTATAGGGCAGGAAGTCAGGCACCATACCTGATCATAGTATAGGGCAGAAAGTCAGACACCATACCTGATCATAGTATAGAGCAGGAAGTCAGACACCATACCTGATCATAGTATAGGGCAGGAAGTCAGGCACCATACCTGATCATAGTATAGAGCAGGAAGTCAGGCACCATACCTGATCATAGTATAGAGCAGGAAGTCAGGCACCATACCTGATCATAGTATAGAGCAGGAAGTCAGGCACCATACCTGATCATAGTATAGGGTAGGAAGTCAGGCACCATACCTGATCATAGTATAGGGCAGAAAGTCAGACACCATACCTGATCATAGTATAGGGCAGGAAGTCAGGCACCATACCTGATCATAGTATAGAGCAGGAAGTCAGGCACCATACCTGATCATAGTATAGAGCAGGAAGTCAGGCACCATACCTGATCATAGTATAGAGCAGGAAGTCAGGCACCATACCTGATCATTATAGGGCAGGAAGTCAGGCACCATACCTGATCATAGTATAGGGCAGGAAGTCAGGCACCATACCTGATCATAGTATAGAGCAGGAAGTCAGGCACCATACCTGATCATAGTATAGGGCAGGAAGTCAGGCACCATACCTGATCATAGTATAGAGCAGGAAGTCAGGCACCATACCTGATCATAGTATGGTAGTTGTGTATGTATCAAAGTTCAACTGAACGACAAAAAAATAAAGGTCCAAAGGATTACTGTAAATTATTACTGTAAATTATTACTGTAAATTATTACTGTAAATTATAATTGTCACAGATAATGTAAGTTAATCTTTGGAAAGTGCTTAGAATCACACGTGTGAAAGACTTTTACATTACACCCAACAACCCTCCCATCACAACAGTAAAACAGCCCTGACAGTGGTACAGAAAACACACAAAGCTTGAAGCTCACACAACAGAAACAAAACGTTTACATACATACACGCTTACAAGTTAATCAGATACAGATTGTCTTAAAATATATAGAATATATCACATGGTATATTACAAACATTTGAGTAATGTAATAATAGTGAAAATACAGAGGAATAATACATGTGATACCATGAGGTCCTATTGTGATACCATGAGGTCCTATTGTGATACCATGCGGTCCTATTGTGATACCATGAGGTCCTATTGTGATACCATGAGGTCCTATTGTGATACCATGAGGTCCTATTGTGATACCATGAGGTCCTATTACCATGAGGTCCTACTGTGATACCATGAGGTCCTACTGTGATACCATGAGGTCCTATTGTGATACCATGCGGTCCTATTGTGATACCATGAGGTCCTATTGTGATACCATGACGTCCTACTGTGATACCATGAGGTCCTATTGTGATACCATGACGTCCTATTGTGATACCATGAGGTCCTATTACCATGAGGTCCTATTGTGATACCATGAGGTCCTACTGTGATACCATGAGGTCCTATTGTGATACCATGAAGCCCTATTACCATGAGGTCCTATTGTGATACCATGAGGTCCTATTGTGATACCATGAGGTCGTGATACCATGAGGTCCTATTGTGATACCAGGAGGTCCTATTGTGATACCATGAGGTCGTGATACCATGAGGTCCTATTGTGATACCATGAAGCCCTATTACCATGAGGTCCTATTGTGATACCAGGAGGTCCTACTGTGATACCATGAGGTCCTATTACCATGAGGTCCTATTGTGATACCATGAGGTCCTACTGTGATACCATGAGGTCCTATTGTGATACCATGAGGTCCTATTGTGATACCATGAGGTCCTACTGTGATACCATGAGGTCCTACTGTGATACCATGAGGTCCTACTGTGATACCATGAGGTCCTACTGTGATACCATGAGGTCCTACTGTGATACCATGAGGTCCTACTGTGATACCATGAGGTCCTATTGTGATACCATGAGGTCCTATTGTGATACCATGACGTCCTATTGTGATACCATGAGGTCCTATTGTGATACCATTTGGTCCTATTGTGATACCATGAGGTCCCATTGTGATACCATGAGGTCCTATTGTGATACCATGTGATGCCATGTCATACCATGTGATACCATGTCATACCGTGAATACCATGTGAGGGAGGCAGGTAGCCTAGCGCTTCAGAGCATTGGGCCATTAACCAAAAGGTCACAGGTTCGAATCCCGGAGCCGATTAAGTGAAACATCTTTCAATGTGCTCTTGAGCAAGGCACATAACTCTAATTGCTCCTGTAAGTGTCTCTGGATCAGAGAGTCTGCTAAATGACTCACTACTGTAGTATCTCTGGATCAGAGAGTCTGCTAAATGACTCAATACTGTAGTGGCTCTGGATCAGAGAGTCTGCTAAATGAATCACTACTGTAGTATCTCTGGATCAGAGAGTCTGCTAAATGACTCACTACTGTAGTGGCTTTGGATCAGAGAGTCTGCTAAATGAATCACTACTGTAGTGGCTCTGGATCAGAGAGTCTGTTAAATGACTCACTACTGTAGTGGCTCTGGATCAGAGAGTCTGCTAAATGAATCACTACTGTAGTGGCTCTGGATCAGAGAGTCTGCTAAATGACTCACTACTATAGTGGCTCTGGATCAGAGAGTCTGCTAAATGACTCACTACTGTAGTGGCTCTGGATCAGAGAGTCTGCTAAATGACTCACTACTGTAGTGTCTCTGGATCAGAGAGTCTGCTAAATGACTCACTACTGTAGTGGCTCTGGATCAGAGAGTCTGCTAAATGACTCAGTACTGTAGTGGCTCTGGATCAGAGAGTCTGCTAAATGACTCACTACTGTAAGTGTCTCTGGATCAGAGAGTCTGATAAATGACTCACTACTGTACGTGTCTCTGGATCAGAGAGTCTGTTAAATGACTCACTACTGTAGTGGCTCTGGATCAGAGAGTCTGATAAATGACTCACTACTGTAGTGTCTCTGGATCAGAGAGTCTGCTAAATGACTCACTACTGTAAGTGTCTCTGGATCAGAGAGTCTGTTAAATGACTCACTACTGTAAGTGTCTCTGGATCAGAGTCTGCTAAATGACTCACTACTGTAGTGGCTCTGGATCAGAGTCTGCTAAATGACTCACTACTGTAGTGGCTCTGGATCAGAGAGTCTGCTAAATGACTCACTACTGTAAGTGTCTCTGGATAAGAGAGTCTGCTAAATGACTCACATGTAAATGTCCTATTGTAACAGTGTGGAGCGTCTCTGAAAGATTCTAGGATCTTTTCGGTGTATTTGTTCCACACTGCGCTTCAGTCAGTACATGTTGGGTCCCAAAGACTTTCCTCCCCCTGCCTGGGGTGTCAGGTGGGCTGATTCACCCCAACAGAGAGGGGCCAGAGAGAGAGAGAGAGTGGGCCAGAGAGAGAGAGAGGGGCCAGAGAGAGAGAGGGGGCCAGAGAGAGAGAGGGGGGCCAGAGAGAGAGAGGGGGGCCAGAGAGAGAGAGGGGGGCCAGAGAGAGAGAGGGGGGCCAGAGAGAGAGAGAGGGGCCAGAGAGAGAGAGAGGGGCCAGAGAGAGAGAGGGGCCAGAGAGAGAGAGGGGCCAGAGGAGGGGGGGGGGCAGAGAGAGAGGGGGGCCAGAGAGAGGGGCTGGTAGTAGGTGAGCAGCAGTCATGTTTTGGGAGGGATGGGATGGATGGATAGCAGCCAGGGGGAGGTGGGGAGACTGGGCTGCCTCAAGGTCCTCCAGAGGAGGCGAGGTGGAGAGATCACAGACTGGGCTCGACAAAAGAGAGGTGAGGTGGAGAGATCACAGACTGGGTTTCCCGAACATCCTCCTACATTCCATGACCCCTGCTCCTGGGGGCCGGTCACAGTTGTGTGTCAGCTTCACCTGGCTGGGGCTGAGGCGGTCGTAAGCAACCTTGTACTCACGATCAAACGCATCTGGAACAGAGAAGCAAGGGAAGGGTTAGTTTATAATCACTATTACTGATCATGATGTGGTTGTTTAACCTACTAGGCGACCATGATGGTAGAATACAACAGGGTTACTAGGCGACCATGATGGTAGAATACAACAGGGTTACTAGGCAACCATGATGGTAGAATACAACAGGCTTACTTAGCGACCATGATGGTAGAATACAACAGGCTTACTTAGCGACCATGATGGTAGAATACAACAGGGTTACTTAGCGACCATGATGGTAGAATACAACAGGGTTACTTAGCGACCATGATGGTAGAATACAACAGGGTTACATAGCGACCATGATGGTAGAATACAACAGGGTTACTTAGCGACCATGATGGTAGAATACAACAGGGTTACTTAGCGACCATGATGGTAGAATACAACAGGGTTACATAGCGACCATGATGGTAGAATACAACAGGCTTACTTAGAGACCATGATGGGAGAATACAACAGACACAGAATCAGACTGTGAAGCAACACACATACACATACTAGGATTATGTGTTGTAGATATGTGGAATTAGAGTAGTGGCTAAAGGAACACACTTAATACTGTGAACGCTGCGTGTAACACATCCGGTGTCAGGATAAATAAAAAGCCAGGTCTGCTAACTTTCTTTAATTATGTTTAATTACCGCAGACAATGAATGGCAAATGCAATTTTCGTATATACGGGTTCGCTGTATCACCGCGCAGGGTTAACAGGAACAGAAGTACGTAAACAGCTGTTCTTATACCGTGATGACGTAGTTTCAACGCGTCTGTTGGCCTATCACAGTAGAGGCTGGGCGCGGTTTAGACTTTGCCCCGCCTTTGCTTTGCGTTCCTTTTGTCCACATCTGGTTGCTGGGTAGATTAGATCCGTCTTGTGTCTGTCGATTCTACACTGAAATAGTTCCTAATATGGTATTGTCCAGTATTCTAATCTCCTGGTTGGTCTAGAGAGATGCACCACTCCCCTCTCCAGACTGTCCACAACTTTTATGGCCTGTGTTGGTCAGTCCTTACACCTACACACACACCCCCCTCTGTATTGCTTGTGTGTGTGTGTAACAAAACAATATTCATCTTCAAACAGGCTATAGTGCATAAACATAAATCCTAACAATACTTTTGAAAGTGTTATAAAATGTAATGTCATGTAATATTTTAAATTGTATATAACTGCCTTAATTTTGCTGGACCCCAGGAAGAGCAGCTGCTGCCTTGGCAGGAACTAATGGGGATCCATAATAAACCCCAGGAAGAGTAGCTGCTGCCTTAGCAGGAACTAATGGGGATCCATAATAAACCCCAGGAAGAGTAGCTGCTGCCTTGGCAGGAACTAATGGGGATCCATAATAAACCCCAGGAAGAGTAGCTGCTGCCTTGGCAGGAACTAATGGGGATCCATAATAAACCCCAGGAAGAGTAGCTGCTGCCTTGGCAGGAACTAATGGGGATCCATAATAAACCCCAGGAAGAGTAGCTGCTGCCTTGGCAGGAACTAATGGGGATCCATAATAAACCCCAGGAAGAGTAGCTGCTGCCTTGGCAACAGGAACTAATGGAGATCCATAATAAACCCCAGGAAGAGTAGCTGCTGCCTTAGCAGGAACTAATGGGGATCCATAATAAACCCCAGGAAGAGTAGCTGCTGCCTTGGCAGGAACTAATGGGGATCCATAATAAACCCCAGGAAGAGTAGCTGCTGACTTGGCAGGAACTAATGGGGATCCATAATAAATCCCAGGAAGAGTAGCTGCTGCCTTAGCAGGAACTAATGGGGATCCATAATAAACCCCAGGAAGAGTAGCTGCTGCCTTGGCAGGAACTAATGGGGATCCGTAATAAACCCCAGGAAGAGTAGCTGCTGCCTTGGCAGGAACTAATGGGGATCCATTATAAATAGGAGCGGCAGGTAGCCTAGTGGTTAGAGTGTTGGACTAGTTACCGAAAGGTTGCAAGATCGAATCCCCGAGCTGACAAGGTACAACGCTGTCGTTCTGCCCCTGAACAAGTCAGTTAACCCACTGTTCCTAGGCCGTCATTGTAAATAAGAATTTGTTCTTAACTGACCTGCCTAGTTTAATAAAGGTTAAAACACAAACATGTGACAAACGTGAAACATTTTCCTATGTATTTCTCTCGAGCTTCAAGGGACGAAGAAAGCATAGAGAGAAAGATAATGGTTTCAACTCACCAATATTGATGTTGCTCTTCCCCAGAGCGGTCAGCGCCAGGAAGAGGAGATCTCTGTACAGACTCCTGTAGAATAGAGAGAGAGACTGGATTGTGTGTATACAGACAGACAGAGGGATTGACAGGCTCAGTCAGACAGGACGATTTAAGGACACCATTTTACTACTCTTAACACCACTATCGCCAACGCCCACCGCCCAACGCCCACCGCCCACCGCCCAACGCCCACCGACGTTAGATTTTGTAAATCTATGCGCTGCTCCATCCTGACTCTTCCTAAACATTAGTATTTGACTCAGTTGTCTGAATTTATCACAAGGACAAAGCTTTTTTGCTGCTCTTTTCAAACAGCTAGAACTACCTTAAAGGGGACAAGACAAATGTGGCGTACGGCGTTGGTACCCAGACGCCAATGTGTCTCTCTCCTCATCGAATGAATAACATCAATGGATGAATGGGTAATGGGTGACAGAAACTGTGGGTGATACCAATGATATAATGGGTGATATAATGCGCACATGAATTCACGATTGAATTTGAATGAACTGATTGATGAGGATGATGAGGGTGATGAGGGTGATGAGGGTGATGAAGCAGCAGCGTCCTGATCCTCGTCTTCCTCACAACAGATCACACAGTACTAATAAGATTTAACTAGACTGTATAATTTACTATCTAGTACTAATAAGGTTTAACTAGACTGTATAACTTACTATCTAGTACTAATGTGTAACTAGACTGTACAACTTACTATCTAGTACTAATAATGTGTAACTAGACTGTATAACTTACTATCCAGTACTAATAAGGTTTAACTAGACTGTATAACTTACTATCTAGTACTAATTAAATCTATAAATGAAAGTAATTAAATGTATTACACTGCCATTTGTTTATTGTAAGAGTATCAAAACTCTGTTTTATAGGGCTCCGTGAGAAGGACTGTTAATGGGGTGAGTCTCAATACCTCTGTTTTATAGGGCTCCATGAGAAGGACTGTTAATGGGGTGAGTCTCAATACCTCTGTTTTATAGGGCTCCGTGAGAAGGACTGTTAATGGGGTGAGTCTCAATACCTCTGTTTTATAGGGCTCCATGAGAAGGACTGTTAATGGGGTGAGTCTCAATACCTCTGTTTTATAGTGCTCCGTGAGAAGGACTGTTAATGGGGTGAGTCTCAATACCTCTGTTTTATAGGGCTCCGTGAGAAGGACTGTTAATGGGGTGAGTCTCAATACCTCTGTTTTATAGGGCTCCATGAGAAGGACTGTTAACGGGGTGAGTCTCAATACCTCTGTTTTATAGGGCTCCGTGAGAAGGACTGTTAATGGGGATGTCTCAATACCTCTGTTTTATAGGGCTCTGTGAGAAGGACTGTTAATGGGGTGAGTCTCAATACCTCTGTTTTATAGGGCTCCATGAGAAGGACTGTTAATGGGGTGAGTCTCAACACCTCTGTTTTATAGGGCTCCATGAGAAGGACTGTTAATGGGGTGAGTCTCAATACCTCTGTTTTATAGGGCTCCATGAGAAGGACTGTTAATGGGGTGAGTCTCAACACCTCTGTTTTATAGGGCTCCATGAGAAGGACTGTTAACGGGGTGAGTCTCAATACCTCTGTTTTATAGGGCTCCATGAGAAGGACTGTTAATGGGGTGAGTCTCAATACCTCTATTTTATAGGGCTCCATGAGAAGGACTGTTAATGGGGTGAGTCTCAATACCTTTGTTTTATAGTGCTCCGTGAGAAGGGCTGTTAATGGGGTGAGTCTCAATACCTCTGTTTTATAGGGCTCCATGAGAAGGACTGTTAATGGGGTGAGTCTCAATACCTCTGTTTTATAGTGCTCCGTGAGAAGGACTGTTAATGGGGTGAGTCTCAATACCTCTGTTTTATAGGGCTCCATGAGAAGGACTGTTAATGGGGTGAGTCTCAATACCTCTGTTTTATAGGGCTCCATGAGAAGGACTGTTAATGGGGTGAGTCTCAATACCTCTGTTTTATAGGGCTCCATGAGAAGGACTGTTAATGGGGTGAGTCTCAATACCTCTGTTTTATAGGGCTCCATGAGAAGGACTGTTAAAGGGGTGAGTCTCAATACCTCTGTTTTATAGGGCTCCGTGAGAAGGACTGTTAATGGGGTGAGTCTCAATACCTCTGTTTTATAGGGCTCCATGAGAAGGACTGTTAATGGGGTGAGTCTCAATACCTCTGTTTTATAGGGCTCCCTGAGAAGGACTGTTAATGGGGTGAGTCTCAATACCTCTGTTTTATAGTGCTCCGTGAGAAGGACTGTTAATGGGGTGAGTCTCAATACCTCTGTTTTATAGGGCTCCATGAGAAGGACTGTTAATGGGGTGAGTCTCAATACCTCTGTTTTATAGGGCTCCATGAGAAGGACTGTTAATGGGGTGAGTCTCAATACCTCTGTTTTATAGGGCTCCATGAGAAGGACTGTTAAAGGGGTGAGTCTCAATACCTCTGTTTTATAGGGCTCCGTGAGAAGGACTGTTAATGGGGTGAGTCTCAATACCTCTGTTTTATAGGGCTCCATGAGAAGGACTGTTAATGGGGTGAGTCTCAATACCTCTGTTTTATAGGGCTCCCTGAGAAGGACTGTTAATGGGGTGAGTCTCAATACCTCTGTTTTATAGGGCTCCATGAGAAGGACTGTTAACGGGATGAGTCTCAATACCTCTGTTTTATAGTGCTCCGTGAGAAGGACTGTTAATGGGGTGAGTCTCAATACCTCTATTTTATAGTGCTCCGTGAGAAGGACTGTTAATGGGGTGAGTCTCAATACCTCTGTTTTATAGGGCTCCATGAGAAGGACTGTTAATGGGGTGAGTCTCAATACCTCTGTTTTATAGGGCTCCATGAGAAGGACTGTTAATGGGGTGAGTCTCAATACCTCTGTTTTATAGGGCTCCATGAGAAGGACTGTTAATGGGGTGAGTCTCAATACCTCTGTTTTATAGGGCTCCATGAGAAGGACTGTTAAAGGGGTGAGTCTCAATACCTCTGTTTTATAGGGCTCCGTGAGAAGGACTGTTAATGGGGTGAGTCTCAATACCTCTGTTTTATAGGGCTCCATGAGAAGGACTGTTAATGGGGTGAGTCTCAATACCTCTGTTTTATAGGGCTCCCTGAGAAGGACTGTTAATGGGGTGAGTCTCAATACCTCTGTTTTATAGGGCTCCATGAGAAGGACTGTTAACGGGATGAGTCTCAATACCTCTGTTTTATAGGGCTCCATGAGAAGGACTGTTAATGGGGTGAGTCTCAATACCTCTGTTTTATAGGGCTCCGTGAGAAGGACTGTTAATGGGGTGAGTCTCAATACCTCTGTTTTATAGGGCTCCGTGAGAAGGTGGACATTGTTCATGCAGGAATTAAACCAATCACACACTGCAGTATTCAAACTTGTTTTTTGAATAACTGCTAAGTCACACTTTTTAAACTGTTACAGTGCCTGGACTTGCCTGGACTTCATGTGCGCGTGTGTGTGTCTGTGTAGATGTCATTCCCCATACCTCTGTCTGCTGAAGCCCAGCTCTGGTCCCAGCAGCTGTAGGATCTGACTCATGGGCTGGTAGACATCCCCCTTCTGGATGCTCCTCACTATACCCTGTAGGACCTCAGAGGAGAAGAGATGGTCCTGGGGCTGGTCCTCCTCATACACTGTTCCACTGGCTGAGGGGATAGAGACTAGAGAGAGACAGGGACACATAGTTAGCACCTAGACAGGGACAGAGACAGGAGGGGTTGGACTCTACAGAGAGACAGGAGGGTTAGACTCTACAGAGAGACAGGAGGGTTAGACTCTACAGAGAGACAGGAGGGGTTAGACTCTACAGAGAGACAGGAGGGTTAGACTCTACAGAGAGACAGGAGGGTTAGACTCTACAGAGAGACAGGAGGGTTAGACTCTACAGAGAGACAGGAGGGTTAGACTCTACAGAGAGACAGGAGGGTTAGACTCTACAGAGAGACAGGAGGGTTAGACTCTACAGAGAGACAGGAGGGTTAGACTCTACAGAGAGACAGGAGGGGTTAGACTCTACAGAGAGACAGGAGGGTTAGACTCTACAGAGAGACAGGAGGGTTAGACTCTACAGAGAGACAGGAGGGTTAGACTCTACAGAGAGACAGGAGGGTTAGACTCTACAGAGAGACAGGAGGGGTTAGACTCTACAGAGAGACAGGAGGGTTAGACTCTACAGAGAGACAGGAGGGTTAGACTCTACAGAGAGACAGGAGGGTTAGACTCTACAGAGAGACAGGAGGGTTAGACTCTACAGAGAGACAGGAGGGTTTAGACTCTACAGAGAGACAGGAGGGGTTAGACTCTACAGAGAGACAGGAGGGTTAGACTCTACAGAGAGACAGGAGGGTTAGACTCTACAGAGAGACAGGAGGGTTAGACTCTACAGAGAGACAGGAGGGTTAGACTCTACAGAGAGACAGGAGGGTTAGACTCTACAGAGAGACAGGAGGGTTAGACTCTACAGAGAGACAGGAGGGGTTAGACTCTACAGAGAGACACGAGGGTTAGACTCTACAGAGAGACAGGAGGGTTAGACTCTACAGAGAGACAGGAGGGTTAGACTCTACAGAGAGACAGGAGGGTTAGACTCTACAGAGAGACAGGAGGGGTTAGACTCTACAGAGAGACAGGAGGGGTTAGACTCTACAGAGAGACAGGAGGGTTAGACTCTACAGAGAGACAGGAGGGTTAGACTCTACAGAGAGACAGGAGGGTTAGACTCTACAGAGAGACAGGAGGGTTAGACTCTACAGAGAGACAGGAGGGTTAGACTCTACAGAGAGACAGGAGGGTTAGACTCTACAGAGAGACAGGAGGGTTAGACTCTACAGAGAGACAGGAGGGTTAGACTCTACAGAGAGACAGGAGGGGTTAGACTCTACAGAGAGACAGGAGGGGTTAGACTCTACAGAGAGACAGGAGGGTTAGACTCTACAGAGAGACAGGAGGGGTTAGACTCTACAGAGAGACAGGAGGGGTTAGACTCTACAGAGAGACAGGAGGGTTAGACTCTACAGAGAGACAGGAGGGTTAGACTCTACAGAGAGACAGGAGGGGTTAGACTCTACAGAGAGACAGGAGGGGTTAGACTCTACAGAGAGACAGGAGGGTTAGACTCTACAGAGAGACAGGAGGGTTAGACTCTACAGAGAGACAGGAGGGGTTAGACTCTACAGAGAGACAGGAGGGGTTAGACTCTACAGAGAGACAGGAGGGTTAGACTCTACAGAGAGACAGGAGGGTTAGACTCTACAGAGAGACAGGAGGGTTAGACTCTACAGAGAGACAGGAGGGTTAGACTCTACAGAGAGACAGGAGGGGTTAGACTCTACAGAGAGACAGGAGGGTTAGACTCTACAGAGAGACAGGAGGGTTAGACTCTACAGAGAGACAGGAGGGTTAGACTCTACAGAGAGACAGGAGGGGTTAGACTCTACAGAGAGACAGGAGGGTTAGACTCTACAGAGAGACAGGAGGGGTTAGACTCTACAGAGAGACAGGAGGGGTTAGACTCTACAGAGAGACAGGAGGGTTAGACTCTACAGAGAGACAGGAGGGGTTAGACTCTACAGAGAGACAGGAGGGTTAGACTCTACAGAGAGACAGGAGGGTTAGACTCTACAGAGAGACAGGAGGGTTACTCTACAGAGAGACAGGAGGGTTAGACTCTACAGAGAGACAGGAGGGTTAGACTCTACAGAGAGACAGGAGGGTTAGACTCTACAGAGAGACAGGAGGGTTAGACTCTACAGAGAGACAGGAGGGGTTAGACTCTACAGAGAGACAGGAGGGTTAGACTCTACAGAGAGACAGGAGGGTTAGACTCTACAGAGAGACAGGAGGGTTAGACTCTACAGAGAGACAGGAGGGTTAGACTCTACAGAGAGACAGGAGGGTTTAGACTCTACAGAGAGACAGGAGGGGTTAGACTCTACAGAGAGACAGGAGGGTTAGACTCTACAGAGAGACAGGAGGGTTAGACTCTACAGAGAGACAGGAGGGTTACACTCTACAGAGAGACAGGAGGGTTAGACTCTACAGAGAGACAGGAGGGTTAGACTCTACAGAGAGACAGGAGGGGTTAGACTCTACAGAGAGACAGGAGGGTTAGACTCTACAGAGAGACAGGAGGGTTAGACTCTACAGAGAGACAGGAGGGTTAGACTCTACAGAGAGACAGGAGGGTTTAGACTCTACAGAGAGACAGGAGGGTTTAGACTCTACAGAGAGACAGGAGGGTTAGACTCTACAGAGAGACAGGAGGGTTAGACTCTACAGAGAGACAGGAGGGTTAGACTCTACAGAGAGACAGGAGGGTTAGACTCTACAGAGAGACAGGAGGGTTAGACTCTACAGAGAGACAGGAGGGTTAGACTCTACAGAGAGACAGGAGGGTTAGACTCTACAGAGAGACAGGAGGGTTAGACTCTACAGAGAGACAGGAGGGTTAGACTCTACAGAGAGACAGGAGGGGTTAGACTCTACAGAGAGACAGGAGGGTTAGACTCTACAGAGAGACAGGAGGGTTAGACTCTACAGAGAGACAGGAGGGTTAGACTCTACAGAGAGACAGGAGGGTTAGACTCTACAGAGAGACAGGAGGGGTTAGACTCTACAGAGAGACAGGAGGGTTAGACTCTACAGAGAGACAGGAGGGTTAGACTCTACAGAGAGACAGGAGGGTTAGACTCTACAGAGAGACAGGAGGGGTTAGACTCTACAGAGAGACAGGAGGGTTAGACTCTACAGAGAGACAGGAGGGGTTAGACTCTACAGAGAGACAGGAGGGGTTAGACTCTACAGAGAGACAGGAGGGTTAGACTCTACAGAGAGACAGGAGGGGTTGGACTCTACAGAGAGACAGGAGGGGTTGGACTCTACAGAGAGACAGGAGGGTTAGACTCTACAGAGAGACAGGAGGGTTAGACTCTACAGAGAGACAGGAGGGTTAGACTCTACAGAGAGACAGGAGGGTTAGACTCTACAGAGAGACAGGAGGGGTTAGACTCTACAGAGAGACAGGAGGGTTAGACTCTACAGAGAGACAGGAGGGTTAGACTCTACAGAGAGACAGGAGGGGTTAGACTCTACAGAGAGACAGGAGGGTTGGACTCTACAGAGAGACAGGAGGGTTAGACTCTACAGAGAGACAGGAGGGGTTAGACTCTACAGAGAGACAGGAGGGTTAGACTCTACAGAGAGACAGGAGGGTTGGACTCTACAGAGAGACAGGAGGGTTAGACTCTACAGAGAGACAGGAGGGTTAGACTCTACAGAGAGACAGGAGGGTTAGACTCTACAGAGAGACAGGAGGGTTAGACTCTACAGAGAGACAGGAGGGTTAGACTCTACAGAGAGACAGGAGGGTTAGACTCTACAGAGAGACAGGAGGGTTAGACTCTACAGAGAGACAGGAGGGTTAGACTCTACAGAGAGACAGGAGGGGTTAGACTCTACAGAGAGACAGGAGGGGTTAGACTCTACAGAGAGACAGGAGGGTTAGACTCTACAGAGAGACAGGAGGGTTAGACTCTACAGAGAGACAGGAGGGGTTAGACTCTACAGAGAGACAGGAGGGGTTAGACTCTACAGAGAGACAGAGACAGAGACAGAGACAGGAGCAGGAGTGTAAAGAACGTCACGCTTCTTGCTTAGCGAGTCCCATTTCTGCCTGATTCGGCTCAGACTGAGACTACTCAATCACATGACTTCCTCCAGGGGCAATTAAACCCATCACGCTATTGAAAAAGGCCTTCTTAAATGATCAACAATCGGAGGAGGGAGTTTCACAGATCTGCTCCAGGAACAGGAGGTAATATTTACCATGTCTCTTACCATTGTCACAGTGATTAGACTAGAGGGAACAGCAATGTACTGAAAAGTAGGGAGGCCCATCATTGACCGAGAGCAGTGATTTAATCGGTTTGAAGTTTGGAAAATCACTTTATAAATCCGATCGATTGTGATGACTTACAGTGTGCGTGCCAGAGCATGTATAGAGCCTGGACAGAGTCCTGGTGTAGTGACGGGTTGTCCCACAGGATGCGGACCAGGACATGTTTACTGTCCTCTGAAGACACGCTCTGGGCTGGGACCTGACAGGAGAGAGAGCACGGGAGAACATTAGAAAGAGAACACAAATCACTGTCTCTTCTGTTTCCATGACAACTGCTCCGATCCGGCTTGAAGGAACATGTAAAAGACAACTCATACGCGTTCTGTACGTCACCCGAGGGACAACAACAAACGCCCTAGATCCAACAACAAACGCCCTAGATCCAACAACAAACGCCCTAGGAACAACAACAAACGCCCTAGGAACAACAACAAACGCCCTAGATCCAACAACAAACGCCCTAGATCCAACAACAAACGCCCTAGGAACAACAACAAACGCCCTAGGAACAACAACAAACGCCCTAGGAACAACAACAAACGCCCTAGGAACAACAACAAACGCCCTAGGAACAACAACAAACGCCCTAGGAACAACAACAAACGCCCTAGGAACAACAACAAACGCCCTAGGAACAACAACAAACGCCCTAGGAACAACAACAAACGCCCTAGATCCAACAACAAACGCCCTAGGAACAACAACAAACGCCCTAGGAACAACAACAAACGCCCTAGGAACAACAACAAACGCCCTAGGAACAACAACAAACGCCCTAGGAACAACAACAAACGCCCTAGATACAACAACAAACGCCCTAGATCCAACAACAAACACCCTAGATCCAACAACAAACGCCCTAGATCCAACAACAAACGCCCTAGATCCAACAACAAACGCCCTAGGAACAACAACAAACGCCCTAGATCCAACAACAAACGCCCTAGGAACAACAACAAACGCCCTAGGAACAACAACAAACGCCCTAGGAACAACAACAAACGCCCTAGGAACAACAACAAACGCCCTAGATCCAACAACAAACGCCCTAGATCCAACAACAAACGCCCTAGATCCAACAACAAACGCCCTAGATCCAACAACAAACGCCCTAGGAACAACAACAAACGCCCTAGGAACAACAACAAACGCCCTAGGAACAACAACAAACGCCCTAGGAACAACAACAAACGCCCTAGGAACAACAACAAACGCCCTAGGAACAACAACAAACGCCCTAGGAACAACAACAAACGCCCTAGATCCAACAACAAACGCCCTAGGAACAACAACAAACGCCCTAGGAACAACAACAAACGCCCTAGGAACAACAACAAACGCCCTAGGAACAACAACAAACGCCCTAGGTCCAACAACAAACGCCCTAGATCCAACAACAAACGCCCTAGGAACAACAACAAACGCCCTAGGAACAACAACAAACGCCCTAGGAACAACAACAAACGCCCTAGGAACAACAACAAACGCCCTAGGAACAACAACAAACGCCCTAGGGACAACAACAAACGCCCTAGGAACAACAACAAACGCCCTAGGAACAACAACAAACGCCCTAGATCCAACAACAAACGCCCTAGGAACAACAACAAACGCCCTAGGAACAACAACAAACGCCCTAGGAACAACAACAAACGCCCTAGGAACAACAACAAACGCCCTAGGAACAACAACAAACGCCCTAGGAACAACAACAAATGCCCTAGGTCCCTGTTTAAAGGGACAATGTATACATAACGTACGGGTACGTTCAGTGTAGTGTAATGTACGGGTACGTTCAGAGTAGTTTAATGTATGGGTACGTTCAGTCTAGTGTAATGTACGGGTACGTTCAGAGTAGTGTAATGAACGGTTACGTTCAGAGTAGTGTAATGTACGGGTACGTTCAGAGTAGTGTAATGTACGGGTACGTTCAGTGTTGTGTAATGTACGGGTACGTTCGGTGTAGTGTAATGTACGGGTACGTTCGGTGTTGTGTAATGTACGGGTACGTTCAGTGTAGTGTAATGTATGGGTACGTTAGGTGTAGTGTAATGTACGGGTACGTTCAGTGTAGTGTAACGTACGGGTACGTTCAGTCTAGTGTAATGTACGGGTACGTTCAGTGTAGTGTAACGTATGGGTACATTCGGTGTAGTGTAATGTACGGGTACGTTCAGTGTAGTGTAATGTACGGGTACGTTAGGTGTAGTGTAATGTACGGGTACGTTCGGTGTAGTTTAATGTATGGGTACGTTCAGTCTAGTGTAATGTACGGGTACGTTCAGAGTAGTGTAATGAACGGTTACGTTCAGAGTAGTGTAATGTACGGGTACGTTCAGAGTAGTGTAATGTACGGGTACGTTCAGTGTTGTGTAATGTACGGGTACGTTCGGTGTAGTGTAATGTACGGGTACGTTCAGTGTAGTGTAATGTATGGGTACGTTAGGTGTAGTGTAATGTACGGGTACGTTCAGTGTAGTGTAACGTACGGGTACGTTCAGTCTAGTGTAATGTACGGGTACGTTCAGTGTAGTGTAACGTATGGGTACATTCGGTGTAGTGTAATGTACGGGTACGTTAGGTGTAATGTACGGGTACGTTCAGTGTAGTGTAATGTATGGGTACGTTCAGAGTAGTGTAATGTACGGGTACGTTCAGTGTAGTGTAATGTACGGGTACGTTCAGTGTAGTGTAATGTACGGGTACGTTCAGTGTAGTGTAATGTACGGGTACGTTAGGTGTAGTGTAATGTACGGGTACGTTCGGTGTAGTGTAATGTACGGGTACGTTCAGTGTAGTGTAATGTATGGGTACGTTCAGTCTAGTGTAATGTACGGGTACGTTAGGTGTAATGTACGGGTACATTCGGTGTAGTGTAATGTACGGGTACGTTCGGTGTAGTGTAATGTACGGGTACGTTCAGTGTAGTGTAATGTATGGGTACGTTCAGTCTAGTGTAATGTACGGGTACGTTAGGTGTAATGTACGGGTACATTCGGTGTAGTGTAATGTACGGGTACGTTCGGTGTAGTGTAATGTACGGGTACGTTCAGTGTAGTGTAATGTACGGGTACGTTCGGTGTAGTGTAATGTACGGGTACGTTCAGTGTAGTGTAATGTATGGGTACGTTCAGTGTAGTGTAATGTACGGGTACGTTCGGTGTTGTGTAATGTATGGGTACGTTAGGTGTAGTGTAATGTACGGGTATGTTCAGTGTAGTTTACCTACCTGTAGTACGTGTCCCTGGCTGCAGTGCTGTGAGGTCAGTATGAGACCGGGCAGATGAGAGGGGAGTTCCAGTCTGCGGTAGTACCACACCAGGTTCCAGAATACGATAGGGTGCTGGTCCACGATGCTGGGAGAACTGATCACCTGGTCTCCCTCATTACCCAGCAGAGACTCTAGCTCTTTCCACAGAACCAAGGGACTCAGGTAGGGGACCGTCACCGGGGCTGGGGGAGAGGGGGATGGGGTTGGGGTTGGAGAACTACTCACTGGGGAACTACAAGTTGTAGTTGAGTCAGGGGATGGGGGAGAGGCTGGAGGTGGGGGAGAGATTGGATCTGAAGTTGGGCCAGGGACAGGGTCCTGTGGACACCCAGCTACACCCTCAGAGTCCTGTTGCTCCTCTGCTGGAGCTGTGGTTGACTGGGGCGTCAGCGCTCCAGCTGCAGTCTCGGGGTTGACTGAAACAGCCGTGTCCTCTCCTAAAGGTGGGTGCCTCTCGTCACTGGTCCTAAAGAGACACACATGTACGGGATCTGAGTTGTGTGTATCAGTGGTGGAAAGTTAAAATACTTTTTGTCACACCCTGATCCGTTTAACCCGTCTTTACGCTTGTCTCCACCCCCCTCCAGGTGTCGGCCATCTTTCCCATTATCCCCAGTGTATTTATACCTGTGTTCTCTGTTTGTCTCTTGCCAGTTCGTTTTGTTTCGTCAAGCCTACCAGCGTTTTTTTCCCGTGCCCCTGTCTTTCTCTAGTCCGGGTTTTCTTGTTTTCCTCGTTTTTGGACCATTCTGCCTGCCCTGACCCTGAGCCTGCCTGCCATTCTGTACCTTGTCACACGACCCTCTATTACTGACCTCTGCCTGCTCTGACCCTGAGCCTATCTGTCGTTCTGTACCTTTCGGACTCTGGACTACTGACCTCCGCCTGCCCTTGACCTGTCGTTTGCCTGCCCCCCTGTTTATGTAATAAACTTTTGTTACTTCAAAACTGTCTGCATCTGGGTCTTCTCCTGAGCCTTGATAACTTTAAATCTCTACGTAAGTAGTTTTGTATCTGTACTTTACTATTTATATTTTAAAGGTTTTACTCCACTACATTCCTAAAGAACATAATGTACTTCGTACTCCATACATTGTCCTTGACACCCAGAAGTACTTGTTACATTTCGAAAGGCAGGACAGAATTATGGTCCAATTCACACACCTATTAATTGAACGTGTTGTCATCCCTGCTGCCTCTGATCTGGCAGACTCACTAAACACAAATACTGCGTTTGTAAATTATGTCGTCTGGTTTGCTAAAATATACAGTGCATTCGGAATGTTTTCAGACCCCTTGACCTTTTCCACATTTTGTTATATTACAGCCTCATTTTAAAATTGACTAAATAATTTCCCCTCATCAATCTACACACAATACGACATAATGACAATGCAAAAAATTTTTTACATAAGTATTCAGACCCTTTACTCAATACTTTGTTGAAGCACGTTTGGCAGCGATTTCAGCATCGAGTCTTCTTGGGTATGACGCTACAAGCTTTGCACACCTGTATTAGGGGAGTTTCTCCCATTCTTCTCTGCAGATCCTCTCAAACACTGTCAGGTTGGATGGTTTGATCTGGTTCAAGTCCGGGCTCTGGCAGGGCTATTCAAGGACATTCAGAGACTTGTCCTGAAGCCACTCCTGCGTTGTCTTGGCTGTGTGCTTAGGCTCGTTGTCCTGTTAGAAGATGAACCTTCGTGCTCTGGAGCAGGTTTTCATCAAGGATCTCTCTGTACTGTGCTCCGTTCATCTTTCCCTCGATCCTGACTAGTCTCCCAGTCCCTGCCGCTGAAAAACATCCCCCTCAACATGATGCTGCCACCACCATGCTTCACCGTAGGGACGGTGCCAGGTTTCCTCCAGACATGACACTTGGCATTCAGGCCAAAGAGTTCAATCTTGGTTACATCAGACCAGAGAATCTTGTTTCTCATGATCTGAGAGTCTTTAGGTGCCTTTTGGCAAACTCCAAGCAGGCTGTCATGTGCCTGATTGGTGGAGTTCCCTATGACCGAAAAGAGCTTCTAGACATCTGAACAGCCATCACTAACCTCCATTTGGACGAGGACTTCTACTTCAATGAGTCGGAGGTGAAAGACATATTGATTATCGCAGACTAGGCCCAAATCCCTGACACTTAAAGAAGGAGGAGACTGTGCTATAGAAGCCGGCGTGTGGTATATCTGACAAGACTATGTCGGAGAGTGATTAAATCCCCTCTACCCTCCGTTCTATTGGCCAACGTGCAATCACTGGAGAATAAACTGGATGAGCTCCGTTCGAGACGATCCTATCAACGGATTCATCCGATGGCATTGAGGAGTTTACCACATCAGCTCGGCCCTCTTTTTCCTGTAGTCCACGATCAGCTCCTTTGTCTTGCTGACGTTGAGCAAGACAATCCGTCTGGACCTGCGGCCTTGTTAATCTTAATCTGTTTAAAAGTCCAACTCACATCAGTTACGGAGAGCGCATAGAATCGTATTTAGCTCGCGGCTTGGTTTCCCTTTGTAGTCCGTGATAGCTCACTGCGGATGTTGCCTGTAATCCAACGTCAGCAAGACAAAGGAGCTGATCGTAGACTAGAGGAAATGAAAGGCTAAGCACACCCCCATCCACATCGACGGGGCTGTTGTGGAGCAGGTCGAGAGCTTCAAGTTTCTCGGTGTCCACATCACTAACCCTAACACACCAAGACAGTAGTGAAGAGGGCACGACAACACCTCTTCCCCCTCAGGAGGCTGAATAGATTTGGCATGGGTCCTCAGATCCTCAAAAAGTTATACAGCTGCACCATCGAGAGCATCTTGACCGGTTGCATCACCACTTGGTATGGCAACTACTAGGCATCCGACCGCAAGGTACTACAGAGGGTAGTGCGTACGGCCCAGTACATCACCGGGGCCAAGCTTCCTGCCATCCAGGACCTCTATACCAGGCGGTGTCAGAGGAAAGGCCATAAAAATGGTCAAAGACTCCAGTCACCCAAGTCATAGACTGTTCTCTCTGCTACCGCACAGCATGCGGTACCGGAGCACCAAGTCTGGAACCAACAGGACCCTGAACAGCTCCCAAGCCATAACACTGCTAAATAGTTAGTCTGGGTAGCTATTTGGTTAACTATTTAATTATCTACATTGACCCCCCGTTTTTGTTGTTGCACTAACTCTATTGACTCATCACATACGCTGCTGTTATTGTTTATTATCTATCCTGTTGCCTAGTTACTTCACCCTACAGTATACTGCTGTTACTGTCTATTATCTATCCTTTACCCCTACCTACAGTACACTGCTGTTACTGTCTATTATCTATCCTTTACCCCTACCTACAGTATACTGCTGTTACTGTCTATTATCTATCCTTTACCCCTACCTACAGTATACTGCTGTTACTGTCTATTATCTATCCTTTACCCCTACCTACAGTATACTGCTGTTACTGTCTATTATCTATCCTTTACCCCTACCTACAGTATACTGCTGTTACTGTCTATTATCTATCCTTTACCCCTACCTACAGTATACTGCTGTTACTGTCTATTATCTATCCTTTACCCCTACCTACAGTACACTGCTGTTACTGTCTATTATCTATCCTTTACCCCTACCTACAGTATACTGCTGTTACTGTCTATTATCTATCCTTTACCCCTACCTACAGTACACTGCTGTTACTGTCTATTATCTATCCTTTACCCCTACCTACAGTATACTGCTGTTACTGTCTATTATCTATCCTTTACCCCTACCTACAGTATACTGCTGTTACTGTCTATTATCTATCCTTTACCCCTACCTACAGTATACTGCTGTTACTGTCTATTATCTATCCTTTACCCCTACCTACAGTATACTGCTGTTACTGTCTAGTATCTATCCTTTACCCCTACCTACAGTATACTGCTGTTACTGTCTATTATCTATCCTTTACCCCTACCTACAGTATACTGCTGTTACTGTCTATTATCTATCCTTTACCCCTACCTACAGTATACTGCTGTTACATATGTACATATCTACCTCCATTATCTCGTACCCCTGCACATCGACTTGGTACTGATACCCCAAGTTATCTTTACTCATTGTGTATTTATTCTCTCTGCATTGTTGGGAAGTAAGGCCTGTCAGTAAGTTAATCTGTTGTTTACCAAGCATGGGAAATACAATTTAATTTGATTTATTTTTCCTGGGTGACTTTTACTTGAGTCATTTTCTATCAAGGTATCTTTACTCTAGTAGGACAATACGGTACTTTTTCTACCAGCGGTGTGTGTGTCGTAGTGTGTGTGTGTGTGTCGTAGTGTGTGTGTGTGTGTGTCGTAGTGTGTGTGTGTGTGTCGTAGTGTGTGTGTGTATCGTAGTGTGTGTGTGTGTGTGTGTTATTAGTCCTCACAACATTGGAAATAGGTGTGTGTGTGTGTGTCGTAATATGTCGTAGTGTGTGTGTGTGTGTGTGTGTCGTAGTGTGTGTGTGTATCGTAGTGTGTGTGTGTGTGTGTGTTATTAGTCCTCACAACATTGGAAATAGGTGTATGTGTGTGTGTCGTAATATGTCGTAGTGTGTGTGTGTGTGTGTGTGTCGTAGTGTGTGTGTGTATCGTAGTGTGTGTGTGTGTGTGTGTTATTAGTCCTCACAACATTGGAAATAGGTGTGTGTGTGTGTGTCGTAATATGTCGTAGTGTGTGTGTGTGTTTGTCGTAGTGTGTGTGTGTGTGTGTCGTAGTGTGTGTGTGTGTGTCGTAGTGTGTGTGTGTGTCGTAGTGTGTGTGTGTGTGTGTGTCATAGTGTGTGTGTGTGTGTGTGTGTCGTAGTGTGTGTGTGTGTGTGTCGTAGTGTGTGTGTGTGTGTATAGTGTGTGTGTGTGTCATAGTGTGTGTGTGTGTGTGTCGTAGTGTGTGTGTGTGTGTGTGTGTCGTAGTGTGTGTGTGTGTGTATAGTGTGTGTGTGTGTGTGTCGTAGTGTGTGTGTGTGTGTGTCGTAGTGTGTGTGTGTGTGTGTCGTAGTGTGTGTGTGTGTGTGTGTGTCGTAGTGTGTGTGTGTGTCGTAGTGTGTGTGTGTGTGTATAGTGTGTGTGTGTGTCGTAGTGTGTTATCACCTGTGTCTCAGGTCCCTGATGTGTAGTGTGTTATCACCTGTGTCTCAGGGCCCTGATGTCGTAGTGTGTGTGTGTGTGTGTCGTAGTGTGTGTGTGTGTGTGTGTGTGTGTGTATAGTGTGTGTGTGTGTCGTAGTGTGTGTGTGTGTGTATAGTGTGTGTGTGTGTCGTAGTGTGTTATCACCTGTGTCTCAGGTCCCTGATGTGTACAGTAAGGAAGGGCAGGAAGGAAGAGCCACAGAGTGTGTGTGTGTGTATAGTGTGTGTGTGTGTCGTAGTGTGTGTGTGTGTCGTAGGGTGTTATCACCTGTGTCTCAGGTCCCTGATGTGTACAGTAAGGAAGGGCAGGAAGGAAGAGCCACAGAAAGGACAGGTAGTGTTGAGGTTGGAGTCATCAGCCGTCCATCCTGCCATGATCTCTTCATCATACACCAGACAGTCACATGTCTTACAGCGACAGCAGCTAGACATCAACACCTGGAGACATAAGAGACCCAGGAACAGTTGACTCACTGACCGGTTGACTACTGACCTCGGTAGTGTAGTGGTGACGGAGGTGGAAGAGGCTATAACAGGCTATAACAGGCTATAACTCTGACATCAGTAGTGTAGTGGTGACGGAGGTGGAAGAGGCTATAACAGGCTATAACAGGCTATAACAGTCTATAACAGGCTATAACTCTGACCTCGGTAGTGTAGTGGTGACGGAGGTGGAAGAGGCTATAACAGGCTATAACAGGCGATAACAGTCTATAACAGGCTATAACAGTCTATAACTCTGACCTCAGTAGTGTAGTGGTGACGGAGGTGGAAGAGGCTATAACAGTCTATAACAGTCTATAACTCTGACATCAGTAGTGTAGTGGTGACGGAGGTGGAAGAGGCTATAACAGGCTATAACAGGCTATAACACTGACCTCAGTAGTGTAGTGGTGACGGAGGTGGAAGAGGCTATAACAGTCTATAACAGTCTATAACTCTGACCTCAGTAGTGTAGTGGTGACGGAGGTGGAAGAGGCTATAACAGGCTATAACAGGCTATAACACTGACCTCAGTAGTGTAGTGGTGACGGAGGTGGAAGAGGCTATAACAGTCTATAACAGGCTATAACAGTCTATAACTCTGACCTCAGTAGTGTAGTGGTGATGGAGGTGGAAGAGGCTATAACAGGCTATAACAGGCTATAACTCTGACCTCGGTAGTGTAGTGGTGACGGAGGTGGAAGAGGCTATAACAGTCTATAACAGTCTATAACAGTCTATAACTCTGACCTCGGTAGTGTAGTGGTGACGGAGGTGGAAGAGGCTATAACAGTCTATAACAGGCTATAACTCTGACCTCGGTAGTGAAGTGGTGACAGAGGTGGAAGAGGCTCTAACAGGCTATAACAGTCTATAACAGTCTATAACTCTGACCTCGGTAGTGTAGTGGTGACGGAGGTGGAAGCGGGAGGCATCAGGAGACGAGTCTGGAGTCTGGGGACCTCTAGAGGGAGGAGCCAAACCACCTGGGAATAATAGAACAGGACATAGAGTTACCATCAGCCAATCACATACAGGTACATAGAGTTACCATCAGCCAATCACATACAGTACAGAAATACATAGAGTTACCATCAGCCAATCACATACAGTACAGAAATACATAGAGCTACCATCAGCCAATCACATACAGTACAGAAATACATAGAGTTACCTTCAGCCAATCACATACAGTACAGAAATACATAGAGCTACCATCAGCCAATCACATACAGTACAGAAATACATAGAGTTACCATCAGCCAATCACATACAGTACAGAAATACATAGAGTTACCATCAGCCAATCACATACAGTACAGAAATACATAGAGCTACCATCAGCCAATCACATACAGTACAGAAATACATAGAGTTACCATCAGCCAATCACATACAGGTACATAGAGTTACCATCAGCCAATCACATACAGGTACATAGAGTTACCATCAGCCAATCACATACAGTACAGAAATACATAGAGTTACCATCAGCCAATCACATACAGTACAGAAATACATAGAGCTACCATCAACCAATCACATACAGTACAGAAATACATAGAGCTACCATCAGCCAATCACATTCAGTATAGAAATACATAGAGTTACCATCAGCCAATCACATACAGTACAGAAATACATAGAGCTACCATCAGCCAATCACATACAGTACAGAAATACATAGAGTTACTATCAGCCAATCACATACAGTACAGAAATACATAGAGCTACCATCAGCCAATCACATTCAGTACAGAAATACATAGAGTTACCATCAGCCAATCACATACAGTACAGAAATACATAGAGTTACCATCAGCCAATCACATACAGTACAGAAATACATAGAGTTACCATCAGCCAATCACATACAGTACAGAAATACATAGAGCTACCATCAGCCAATCACATTCAGTATAGAAATACATAGAGTTACCATCAGCCAATCACATACAGTACAGAAATACATAGAGCTACCATCAGCCAATCACATTCAGTATAGAAATACATAGAGTTACCATCAGCCAATCACATACAGTACAGAAATACATAGAGCTACCATCAGCCAATCACATTCAGTACAGAAATACATAGAGTTACCATCAGCCAATCACATACAGTACAGAAATACATAGAGCTACCATCAGCCAATCACATTCAGTATAGAAATACATAGAGTTACCATCAGCCAATCACATACAGTACAGAAATACATAGAGCTACCATCAGCCAATCACATACAGTACAGAAATACATAGAGTTACCTTCAGCCAATCACATACAGCACAGAAATACATAGAGCTACCATCAGCCAATCACATTCAGTACAGAAATACATAGAGTTACCATCAGCCAATCACATACAGCACAGAAATACATAGAGTTACCATCAGCCAATCACATACAGTACAGAAATACATAGAGTTACCATCAGCCAATCACATACAGTACAGAAATACATAGAGTTACCATCAGCCAATCACATACAGCACAGAAATACATAGAGCTACCATCAGCCAATCACATACAGTACAGAAATACATAGAGCTACCATCAGCCAATCACATACAGTACAGAAATACATAGAGTTACCATCAGCCAATCACATACAGTACAGAAATACATAGTTACCATCAGCCAATCACATACAGTACAGAAATACATAGAGTTACCATCAGCCAATCACATACAGTACAGAAATACATAGAGCTACCATCAGCCAATCACATACAGTACAGAAATACATAGAGCTACCATCAACCAATCACATACAGTACAGAAATACATAGAGTTACTATCAGCCAATCACATACAGTACAGAAATGCATAGAGTTACCATCAGCCAATCACATACAGCACAGAAATACATAGAGTTACCATCAGCCAATCACATACAGTACAGAAATACATAGAGTTACCATCAGCCAATCACATTCAGTACAGAAATACATAGAGCTACCATCAGCCAATCACATTCAGTATAGAAATACATAGAGCTACCATCAGCCAATCACATTCAGTACAGAAATACATAGAGCTACCATCAGCCAATCACATTCAGTATAGAAATACATAGAGCTACCATCAGCCAATCACATACAGTACAGAAATACATAGAGTTACCTTCAGCCAATCACATACAGCACAGAAATACATAGAGCTACCATCAGCCAATCACATTCAGTACAGAAATACATAGAGCTACCATCAGCCAATCACATACAGTACAGAAATACATAGAGTTACCATCAGCCAATCACATTCAGTACAGAAATACATAGAGCTACCATCAGCCAATCACATTCAGTACAGAAATACATAGAGCTACCATCAGCCAATCACATACAGTACAGAAATACATAGAGTACCATCAGCCAATCACATACAGTGAGTGATGATGGGGCACAGAGTGACTGATGGGGAACATTGTGACTGATGACGGGGCACAGAGTGACTGATGATGGGGCACAGAGTGACTGATGGGGAGCAGGGTGAGTGATGATGGGGCACAGGGTGACTGATTGGGAGCAGGGTGACTGATGATGGGCACAGAGTGACTGATGATGTGGCAGAGGGTGACTCATGATGGGGCAGAGGGTAACTGATGATAGGGCACAGGGTGACTGATGATAGGGCACAGGGTGACTGGTGATGGGGCACAGGGTGACTGAGGATGGGCAGAGGGTGACAGATGATGGGCACAGGGTGACTGATGATGGGGAACAGGGTGACTGATGATAGGGCACAGGGTGACTGATGATGGGGAACAGGGTGACTGATGATAGGGCACAGGGTGACTGGTGATGGGCAGAGGGTGACTGGTGATGGGCACAGGGTGACTGATGATGGGCACAGGGTGAGTGATGATGGGGAACAGAGTGAGTGATGATGGGGAACAGAGTGAGTGATGATGGGGAACAGAGTGAGTGATGATGGGGAACAGAGTGAGTGATGATGGGGAACAGAGTGAGTGATGATGGGGAACAGAGTGAGTGATGATGGGGAACAGAGTGAGTGATGATTGGGCATAGAATGAGTGATGAGGATGTGAAGGACACGCAGCAGGTTGCCATTCCCCTATAACCTGTAATCAGGGGACTGATTCTTCCACACAGGGGGTTCTGGTATGTGAGTGTGTATGTATGCCTGTGTATGCTTGCAGGCCCCAGTCAGTCCGTCTGCTAGCCTAGCTTCACCCAGCCCCAACACTCTACATCACGAAGTCATCCTCCTCTTACCCAGCCCCAACACTAAGTCATCCTCCTCTTACCCAGCCCCATCACTAAGTCATCCTCCTCTAACCCAGCCCCATCACTAAGTCCTCCTCCTCTAACCCAGCCCCATCACTAAGTCATCGCTCTCTTACCCAGCCCCATCACTAAGTCATCCTCCTCTTACCCAGCCACATCACTAAGTCATCCTCCTCTTACCCAGCCCCAACACTAAGTCATCCTCCTCTTACCCAGCCCCATCACTAAGTCATCCTCCTCTAACCCAGCCCCATCACTAAGTCATCCTCCTCTAACCCAGCCCCATCACTAAGTCATCCTCCTCTTACCCAGCCCCATCACTAAGTCATCCTCCTCTTACCCAGCCACATCACTAAGTCATCCTCCTCTTACCCAGCCCCAACACTAAGTCATCCTCCTCTTACCCAGCCCCATCACTAAGTCATCCTCCTCTAACCCAGCCCCATCACTAAGTCCTCCTCCTCTAACCCAGCCCCATCACTAAGTCATCCTCCTCTTACCCAGCCCCATCACTAAGTCATCCTCCTCTAACCCAGCCCCATCACTAAGTCATCCTCCTCTAACCCAGCCCCATCACTAAGTCCTCCTCCTCTAACCCAGCCCCATCACTAAGTCCTCCTCCTCTTACCCAGCCCCATCACTAAGTCATCCTCCTCTTACCCAGCCCCATCACTAAGTCATCCTCCTCTAACCCAGCCCCATCACTAAGTCATCCTCCTCTTACCCAGCCCCATCACTAAGTCATCCTCCTCTTACCCAGCCCCATCACTAAGTCATCCTCCTCTTACCCAGCCCCATCACTAAGTCATCCTCCTCTAACCCAGCCCCATCACTAAGTCCTCCTCCTCTAACCCAGCCCCATCACTAAGTCCTCCTCCTCTTACCCAGCCCCATCACTAAGTCATCCTCCTCTAACCCAGCCCCATCACTAAGTCATCCTCCTCTTACCCAGCCCCATCACTAAGTCATCCTCCTCTAACCCAGCCCCATCACTAAGTCATCCTCCTCTTACCCAGCCCCATCACTAAGTCATCCTCCTCTTACCCAGCCCCATCACTAAGTCCTCCTCCTCTTACCCAGCCCCATCACTAAGTCATCCTCCTCTAACCCAGCCCCATCACTAAGTCCTCCTCCTCTTACCCAGCCCCATCACTAAGTCATCCTCCTCTAACCCAGCCCCATCACTAAGTCATCCTCCTCTTACCCAGCCCCATCACTAAGTCATCCTCCTCTAACCCAGCCCCATCACTAAGTCATCCTCCTCTAACCCAGCCCCATCACTAAGTCATCCTCCTCTAACCCAGCCCCATCACTAAGTCATCCTCCTCTTACCCAGGCCCATCACTAAGTCCTCCTCCTCTTACCCAGCCCCATCACTAAGTCCTCCTCCTCTTACCCAGCCCCATCACTAAGTCATCCTCCTCTTACCCAGCCCCATCACTAAGTCATCCTCCTCTTACCCAGCCCCATCACTAAGTCATCCTCCTCTTACCCAGCCCCATCACTAAGTCATCCTCCTCTAACCCAGCCCCATCACTAAGTCATCCTCCTCTTACCCAGCCCCATCACTAAGTCATCCTCCTCTTACCCAGCCCCATCACTAAGTCATCCTCCTCTTACCCAGCCCCATCACTAAGTCATCCTCCTCTAACCCAGCCCCATCACTAAGTCATCCTCCTCTTACCCAGCCCCATCACTAAGTCATCCTCCTCTAACCCAGCCCCATCACTAAGTCATCCTCCTCTTACCCAGCCCCATCACTAAGTCATCCTCCTCTAACCCAGCCCCATCACTAAGTCATCCTCCTCTAACCCAGCCCCATCACGAAGTCATCCTCCTCTTACCCAGCCCCAACACTCTACATCACTAAGTCCTCCTGCTCTTACCCAGCCCCATCACTAAGTCATCCTCCTCTTACCCAGCCCCATCACTAAGTCATCCTCCTCTTACCCAGCCCCATCACTAAGTCATCCTCCTCTTACCCAGCCCCATCACTAAGTCATCCTCCTCTTACCCAGCCCCATCACTAAGTCATCCTCCTCTAACCCAGCCCCATCACTAAGTCATCCTCCTCTTACCCAGCCCCATCACTAAGTCCTCCTCCTCTTACCCAGCCCCATCACTAAGTCCTCCTCCTCTTACCCAGCCCCATCACTAAGTCATCCTCCTCTAACCCAGCCCCATCACTAAGTCATCCTCCTCTAACCCAGCCCCATCACTAAGTCATCCTCCTCTTACCCAGCCCCATCACTAAGTCCTCCTCCTCTAACCCAGCCCCATCACTAAGTCATCCTCCTCTAACCCAGCCCCATCACTAAGTCATCCTCCTCTTACCCAGCCACATCACTAAGTCATCCTCCTCTTACCCAGCCCCATCACTAAGTCATCATCCTCTTACCCAGCCCCATCACTAAGTCATCCTCCTCTTACCCAGCCCCATCACTAAGTCCTCCTCCTCTTACCCAGCCCCATCACTAAGTCATCCTCCTCTTACCCAGCCCCATCACTAAGTCATCCTCCTCTTACCCAGCCACATCACTAAGTCCTCCTCCTCTTACCCAGCCCCATCACTAAGTCATCCTCCTCTAACCCAGCCCCATCACTAAGTCATCCTCCTCTTACCCAGCCCCATCACTAAGTCATCCTCCTCTTACCCAGCCCCATCACTAAGTCCTCCTCCTCTTACCCAGCCCCATCACTAAGTCCTCCTCCTCTTACCCAGCCCCATCACTAAGTCATCCTCCTCTAACCCAGCCCCATCACTAAGTCATCCTCCTCTAACCCAGCCCCATCACTAAGTCATCCTCCTCTTACCCAGCCCCATCACTAAGTCCTCCTCCTCTAACCCAGCCCCATCACTAAGTCATCCTCCTCTAACCCAGCCCCATCACTAAGTCATCCTCCTCTTACCCAGCCACATCACTAAGTCATCCTCCTCTTACCCAGCCCCATCACTAAGTCATCCTCCTCTTACCCAGCCCCATCACTAAGTCATCCTCCTCTTACCCAGCCCCATCACTAAGTCATCCTCCTCTTACCCAGCCCCATCACTAAGTCATCCTCCTCTTACCCAGCCCCATCACTAAGTCACCCTCCTCTAACCCAGCCCCATCACTAAGTCATCCTCCTCTTACCCAGCCCCATCACTAAGTCATCCTCCTCTTACCCAGCCCCATCACTAAGTCATCCTCCTCTTACCCAGCCCCATCACTAAGTCCTCCTCCTCTTACCCAGCCCCATCACTAAGTCATCCTCCTCTTACCCAGCCCCATCACTAAGTCATCCTCCTCTTACCCAGCCCCATCACTAAGTCCTCCTCCTCTTACCCAGCCCCATCACTAAGTCATCCTCCTCTTACCCAGCCACATCACTAAGTCATCCTCCTCTTACCCAGCCCCATCACTAAGTCATCCTCCTCTAACCCAGCCCCATCACTAAGTCATCCTCCTCTTACCCAGCCCCATCACTAAGTCATCCTCCTCTAACCCAGCCACATCACTAAGTCATCCTCCTCTTACCCAGCCCCATCACTAAGTCATCATCCTCTTACCCAGCCCCATCACTAAGTCATCCTCCTCTTACCCAGCCCCATCACTAAGTCATCCTCCTCTTACCCAGCCCCATCACTAAGTCATCCTCCTCTTACCCAGCCACATCACTAAGTCCTCCTCCTCTTACCCAGCCCCATCACTAAGTCACCCTCCTCTAACCCAGGCCCATCACTAAGTCCTCCTCCTCTAACCCAGCCCCATCACTAAGTCATCCTCCTCTTACCCAGCCCCATCACTAAGTCATCCTCCTCTAACCCAGCCCCATCACTAAGTCATCCTCCTCTAACCCAGCCCCATCACTAAGTCATCCTCCTCTTACCCAGCCCCATCACTAAGTCATCCTCCTCTTACCCAGCCCCATCACTAAGTCCTCCTCCTCTTACCCAGCCCCATCACTAAGTCATCCTCCTCTTACCTAGCCCCATCACTAAGTCATCCTCCTCTTACCCAGCCACATCACTAAGTCCTCCTCCTCTTACCCAGCCCCATCACTAAGTCATCCTCCTCTTACCCAGCCACATCACTAAGTCATCCTCCTCTTACCCAGCCCCATCACTAAGTCCTCCTCCTCTTACCCAGCCCCATCACTAAGTCATCCTCCTCTTACCCAGCCACATCACTAAGTCCTCATCCTCTTACCCAGCCCCATCACTAAGTCCTCCTCCTCTTACCCAGCCCCGTCACTAACTCATCCTCCTCTTACCCAGCCACGTCACTAAGTCATCCTCCTCTTACCCAGCCCCATCACTAAGTCATCCTCCTCTTACCCAGCCCCATCACTAAGTCCTCCTCCTCTTACCCAGCCCCATCACTAAGTCCTCCTCCTCTTACCCAGCCCCATCACTAAGTCATCCTCCTCTTACCCAGCCCCATCACTAAGTCCTCCTCCTCTTACCCAGCCACATCACTAAGTCCTCCTCCTCTTACCCAGCCCCATCACTAAGTCACCCTCCTCTTACCCAGCCCCATCACTAAGTCCTCCTCCTCTAACCCAGCCCCATCACTAAGTCATCCTCCTCTAACCCAGCCCCATCACTAAGTCATCCTCCTCTTACCCAGCCACATCACTAAGTCATCCTCCTCTTACCCAGCCCCATCACTAAGTCATCCTCCTCTTACCCAGCCCCATCACTAAGTCATCCTCCTCTTACCCAGCCCAATCACTAAGTCATCCTCCTCTTACCCAGCCCCATCACTAAGTCATCCTCCTCTTACCCAGCCCCATCACTAAGTCACCCTCCTCTTACCCAGCCCCATCACTAAGTCATCCTCCTTTTACCCAGCCCCATCACTAAGTCATCCTCCTCTTACCCAGCCCCATCACTAAGTCCTCCTCCTCTTACCCAGCCCCATCACTAAGTCATCCTCCTCTTACCCAGCCCCATCACTAAGTCATCCTCCTCTTACCCAGCCCCATCACTAAGTCATCCTCCTCTTACCCAGCCCCATCACTAAGTCATCCTCCTCTTACCCAGCCCCATCACTAAGTCATCCTCCTCTTACCCAGCCCCATCACTAAGTCCTCCTCCTCTTACCCAGCCCCATCACTAAGTCATCCTCCTCTTACCCAGCCCCATCACTAAGTCATCCTCCTCTTACCCAGCCCCATCACTAAGTCATCCTCCTCTAACCCAGCCCCATCACTAAGTCATCCTCCTCTTACCCAGCCCCATCACTAAGTCATCCTCCTCTAACCCAGCCACATCACTAAGTCATCCTCCTCTTACCCAGCCCCATCACTAAGTCATCCTCCTCTAACCCAGCCCCATCACTAAGTCATCCTCCTCTTACCCAGCCCCATCACTAAGTCATCCTCCTCTTACCCAGCCACATCACTAAGTCATCCTCCTCTTACCCAGCCCCATCACTAAGTCATCCTCCTCTTACCCAGCCCCATCACTAAGTCCTCCTCCTCTTACCCAGCCACATCACTAAGTCATCCTCCTCTTACCCAGCCCCATCACTAAGTCACCCTCCTCTAACCCAGGCCCATCACTAAGTCATCCTCCTCTAACCCAGCCCCATCACTAAGTCATCCTCCTCTTACCCAGCCCCATCACTAAGTCATCCTCCTCTAACCCAGCCCCATCACTAAGTCATCCTCCTCTTACCCAGCCCCATCACTAAGTCATCCTCCTCTTACCCAGCCCCATCACTAAGTCCTCCTCCTCTTACCCAGCCCCATCACTAAGTCATCCTCCTCTAACCCAGCCACATCACTAAGTCATCCTCCTCTTACCCAGCCCCATCACTAAGTCATCCTCCTCTTACCCAGCCACATCACTAAGTCATCCTCCTCTAACCCAGCCCCATCACTAAGTCATCCTCCTCTTACCCAGCCCCATCACTAAGTCATCCTCCTCTAACCCAGCCACATCACTAAGTCATCCTCCTCTTACCCAGCCCCATCACTAAGTCATCCTCCTCTAACCCAGCCCCATCACTAAGTCATCCTCCTCTTACCCAGCCCCATCACTAAGTCATCCTCCTCTTACCCAGCCACATCACTAAGTCATCCTCCTCTTACCCAGCCCCATCACTAAGTCATCCTCCTCTTACCCAGCCCCATCACTAAGTCCTCCTCCTCTTACCCAGCCACATCACTAAGTCATCCTCCTCTTACCCAGCCCCATCACTAAGTCACCCTCCTCTAACCCAGGCCCATCACTAAGTCATCCTCCTCTAACCCAGCCCCATCACTAAGTCATCCTCCTCTAACCCAGCCCCATCACTAAGTCCTCCTCCTCTTACCCAGCCCCATCACTAAGTCATCCTCCTCTTACCCAGCCCCATCACTAAGTCACCCTCCTCTAACCCAGGCCCATCACTAAGTCATCCTCCTCTAACCCAGCCCCATCACTAAGTCATCCTCCTCTTACCCAGCCCCATCACTAAGTCATCCTCCTCTAACCCAGCCCCATCACTAAGTCATCCTCCTCTTACCCAGCCCCATCACTAAGTCATCCTCCTCTTACCCAGCCCCATCACTAAGTCCTCCTCCTCTTACCCAGCCCCATCACTAAGTCATCCTCCTCTTACCCAGCCACATCACTAAGTCATCCTCCTCTTACCCAGCCCCATCACTAAGTCATCCTCCTCTTACCCAGCCACATCACTAAGTCATCCTCCTCTAACCCAGCCCCATCACTAAGTCATCCTCCTCTTACCCAGCCCCATCACTAAGTCATCCTCCTCTAACCCAGCCACATCACTAAGTCATCCTCCTCTTACCCAGCCCCATCACTAAGTCATCCTCCTCTAACCCAGCCCCATCACTAAGTCATCCTCCTCTTACCCAACCCCATCACTAAGTCATCCTCCTCTTACCCAGCCACATCACTAAGTCATCCTCCTCTTACCCAGCCCCATCACTAAGTCATCCTCCTCTTACCCAGCCCCATCACTAAGTCCTCCTCCTCTTACCCAGCCACATCACTAAGTCATCCTCCTCTTACCCAGCCCCATCACTAAGTCACCCTCCTCTAACCCAGGCCCATCACTAAGTCATCCTCCTCTAACCCAGCCCCATCACTAAGTCATCCTCCTCTTACCCAGCCCCATCACTAAGTCATCCTCCTCTAACCCAGCCCCATCACTAAGTCATCCTCCTCTTACCCAGCCCCATCACTAAGTCATCCTCCTCTTACCCAGCCCCATCACTAAGTCCTCCTCCTCTTACCCAGCCCCATCACTAAGTCATCCTCCTCTTACCCAGCCCCATCACTAAGTCCTCCTCCTCTTACCCAGCCCCATCACTAAGTCATCCTCCTCTTACCCAGCCCCATCACTAAGTCATCCTCCTCTTACCCAGCCCCATCACTAAGTCATCCTCCTCTTACCCAGCCCCATCACTAAGTCATCCTCCTCTTACCCAGCCCCATCACTAAGTCCTCCTCCTCTAACCCAGCCCCATCACTAAGTCATCCTCCTCTTACCCAGCCCCATCACTAAGTCATCCTCCTCTTACCCAGCCACATCACTAAGTCCTCCTCCTCTTACCCAGCCCCATCACTAAGTCCTCCTCCTCTTACCCAGCCCCGTCACTAAGTCATCCTCCTCTTACCCAGCCACGTCACTAAGTCATCCTCCTCTTACCCAGCCCCGTCACTAAGTCCTCCTCCTCTTACCCAGCCCTATCACTAAGTCATCCTCCTCTTACCCAGCCCCATCACTAAGTCCTCCTCCTCTTACCCAGCCCCATCACTAAGTCATCCTCCTCTTACCCAGCCCCATCACTAAGTCATCCTCCTCTTACCCAGCCCCATCACTAAGTCATCCTCCTCTTACCCAGCCCCATCACTAAGTCATCCTCCTCTTACCCAGCCACATCACTAAGTCATCCTCCTCTTACCCAGCCCCATCACTAAGTCATCCTCCTCTAACCCAGCCCCATCACTAAGTCATCCTCCTCTTACCCAGCCCCATCACTAAGTCATCCTCCTCTAACCCAGCCACATCACTAAGTCATCCTCCTCTTACCCAGCCACATCACTAAGTCATCCTCCTCTTACCCAGCCCCATCACTAAGTCATCCTCCTCTTACCCAGCCCCATCACTAAGTCATCCTCCTCTAACCCAGCCACATCACTAAGTCATCCTCCTCTTACCCAGCCCCATCACTAAGTCATCCTCCTCTTACCCAGCCACATCACTAAGTCATCCTCCTCTTACCCAGCCCCATCACTAAGTCATCCTCCTCTTACCCAGCCCCATCACTAAGTCATCCTCCTCTTACCCAGCCACATCACTAAGTCATCCTCCTCTTACCCAGCCACATCACTAAGTCCTCCTCCTCTTACCCAGCCCCATCACTAAGTCATCCTCCTCTTACCCAGCCCCATCACTAAGTCACCCTCCTCTTACCCAGCCCCATCACTAAGTCACCCTCCTCTTACCCAGCCCCATCACTAAGTCATCCTCCTCTTACCCAGCCACATCACTAAGTCACCCTTAAAAATATTTTGAACTTTTTGTAATTGATTTTAATATCATATAACATTCTTAAAATTGTTGCAATAATAAAACATTATAAAAATACTATTTTTGGTAAGGAATTAACCATTTACATCCTGTTAACTTATGTCAAACTCAAAAGCCACTGAAACTAGCAAACTAGCAAACTTAGACACAGAGTGAGAATGAGGAGGGACTACTTTACGCACTAGAGAAGGAGTTGTGGCGGAACACCTTGCAGGGCGAGGTGGGGCTCTGAGAGACGAGGCGTCCCCTGGCTGGGCTCCTCCTCAGGCACGTGATGCTGTCGTGCTGGGGGGAGGCGTAGGAGGAGGTGAAGGAAGAGGTGAAACCTTCAGGGTCCAGGACAGAGCCCTCCTCCAACAGAGAGGTGCATTCTGGGTCCACTGAGGTCATTGACGACACGCTGATCTGGTCACAGTTCACATCCTGTGGGAGAAGAGTGTTACTTTTCAAATGGTGCACAGTACCCAAAATGGCATGTTGACAATGATCATGTTTCAACAAACGATTGACTTTTATTAAAGATAATTTCAGATTGAGCTGACGTCTGCAGCATTGAGGGAATGTGATCTTTTTCTTTTTAAATGTCTATTGCTATGCACATGTCGTTAATCTGCGTTGGATCCCGGACAATGTCTTCCATTAGAGGGATGGTTGTCCGTACCTGTGAGAGTGACGTCTGTGATGACAGGCGGGAGTAGAGCCTGCTAGCCTTCTCAGCCACCCCCTTCCCTGCGGACAGGAAGCTGCTCTTAAACATGTCCAGACTGAGAGTCGGTGTGAGGAGAGAGTCCATGGAGAAGGTTGAGGAGGGAGTAGGGGAGGAAGGGGAGACCAGGGAGGAGGGACGGAGACGTTCTTTGGGCCTGGAGAGGGGGAGGTGTGAGTTGGCACGAAGCAAGGGAGGAGGGGGTCGGGGGGAGGTACAGGGGGAGTGGGTCAGGCTGAGGGGCCGAGGTCGGTGGGAGGAGTGTTTAGATGGGGTGGAGGTGGCGTGGAGGAGCGGGCTGGATGGGTTCTGAAGGTCCATGCTGGCGGTCCTGCTGCTCAGAGGGCTCAGAACCTTCATGTACATCTCTATCTCTTCTGCCAGGTCTCGGCGGACTGTGGAGGTACTACTGCTGTCCCCATCACCCTCTGTCTCCGTCTCAGCCGCTATAATGGACAGAGGGTCAAAGCCAGTCTCAACGATACCAGTCCTCTTCACGGCTCCGCCCACGGTTTCACTGCTGTTTCTTACACTGCTCTGTTTGGAGACACTGCGATCTGCAGGCCCGGCTCCATCTCCACCAACACTGCAGGTTGCAGACCCGGCTCCATCTCCACCAACACTGCAGGTTGCAGACCCGGCTCCATCTCCACCAACACTGCAGGTTACAGGCCCGGCTCCATCTCCACCAACACTGCAGGTTACAGGCCCGGCTCCATCTCCACCAACACTGCAGGTTGCAGACCCGGCTCCATCTCCACCAACACTGCAGGTTGCAGACCCGGCTCCATCTCCACCAACACTGCAGGTTGCAGACCCGGCTCCATCTCCACCAACACTGCAGGTTGCAGACCCGGCTCCATCTCCACCACCACTGCAGGTTGCAGGCCCGGCTCCATCTCCACCAACACTGCAGGTTGCAGGCCCGGCTCCATCTCCACCACCACTGCAGGTTACAGACCCGGCTCCATCTCTACCAACACTGCAGCTCACACTCCTCCTTTCCACCTCCATGTCAGGTGTCTGTCTGTCCTTACTGCCTTCTACCTTCTCCCCCTCTCCGCCATCCAATCTCTCCTGGTTCTGAGTAGGATCAGCCTGACTGGCCTCAGCCTTCCCAGGTTTGCAGTTCGGAGGCGGGGGGCGTTTTGGAGCAGGGCCCCGGATCTGCATGGTGGTGGAGGTGAAGTTGAGTGTGATGGTCCTGAGTGTCCCTTGTCCTCCGGTCAGGTCTAGGGAGTTGGGCCTCAGCCTCCGGTTCTTTGGTCTGGTACCACAGGGAGTGTTGGAGTCACCAGGGGTGGTGGTGTGGTTCTGTCTAGTCAGACGACCTAAAGACACAACAGTTGAAAGGTCAGATAATGATAGCTGATTTACTGTACGCCGGCGCTTTTTTAAACCTCGGGGGATGACCCAGACATAATTAAATAAAAACTAAACTAGTTGATTTAAGTAGTCAAGGGGCTGGTGATTAGTTGACGTGGATCCATGTTAATTCCAATCCATTTATTCCATTCCAGACATTATTATGAGCCGTCCTTCACACCTGTGTTGTCAATTAATTTTGTAAGAGGTGTTGACATGTTGAATGCACCGAGCTGTCTGTCTAAACTACTGGCACACAGCTCAGATACCCATGTGTACCCTACAAGACATGCCACCAGGGGTCTCTTCACAGTCCCCAAGTCCAGAACAGACTATGGGAGGTGCACAGTACTACATAGAGCCATGACTACATGGAACTCTATTCCACATCAGGTAACTGATGCAGCAGTAGAATCAGATTTAAAAAACAGATAAAAATACACCTTATGGAACAGCGGGGACTGTGAAGAGACACACACACACGCACTCTACACACACGTAGGTGTTGTGTTGTAGATATGTGGTAGTAGTGGTCTGAGGTAACACACTTAATGTATTGTAGATATGTGGTAGTAGTGGTCTGAGGTAACACACTTAATGTATTGTAGATATGTGGTAGTAGTGGTCTGAGGTAACACACTTAATGTATGTTATGGGGATCCATAATAAACCCCAGGAAGAGTAGCTGCTGCCTTGGCAGGAACTAATGGGGATCCATAATAAACCCCAGGAAGAGTAGCTGCTGCCTTGACAGGAACTAATGGGGATCCATAATAAACCCCAGGAAGAGTAACTGCTGCCATGGCAGGAACTAATGGGGATCCATAATAAACCCCAGGAAGAGTAGCTGCTGCCTTGGTAGGAACTAATGGGGATCCATAATAAACCCCAGGAAGAGTAGCTGCTGCCTTGGCAGAAACTAATGGGGATCCATAATAAACCCCAGGAAGAGTAGCTGCTGCCTTGACAGGAACTAATGGGGATCCATAATAAACCCCAGGAAGAGTAGCTGCTGCCTTGGCAGGAACTAATGGGGATCCATAATAAACCTCAGGAAGAGTAGCTGCTGCCTTGGCAGAAACTAATGGGGATCCATAATAAACCCCAGGAAGAGTAGCTGCTGCCTTGGCAGGAACTAATGGGGATCCATAATAAACCCCAGGAAGAGTAGCTGCTGCCTTGGCAGAAACTAATGGGGATCCATAATAAACCCCAGGAAGAGTAGCTGCTGCCTTAGCAGGAACTAATGGGGATCCATAATAAACCCCAGGAAGAGTAGCCGCTGCCTTGGCAGGAACTAATGGGGATCCTTAATAAACCTCAGGAAGAGTAGCTGCTGCCTTGGCAGGAACTAATGGGGATCCATAATTAACCCCAGGAAGAGTAGCTGCTGCCTTGGCAGGAACTAATGGGGATCCATAATAAACCCCAGGAAGAGTAGCTGCTGCCTTGGCAGGAACTAATGGGGATCCTTAATAAACCTCAGGAAGAGTAGCTGCTGCCTTGGCAGGAACTAGTGGGGATCCATAATAAACCCCAGGAAGAGTAGCTGCTGCCTTGGCAACAGGAACTAATGGGGATCCATAATAAACCCCAGGAAGAGTACCTGCTGCCTTGGCAGAAACTAATGGGGATCCATAATAAACCCCAGGAAGAGTAGCTGCTGCCTTGGCAGGAACTAATGGGGATCCATAATAAACCCCAGGAAGAGTAGCTGCTGCCTTGGCAGGAACTAATGGAATCCATAATAAACCCCAGGTAGACTAGCTGCTGCCTTGGCAGGAACTAATGGGGATCCATAATAAACCCCAGGAAGAGTAGCTGCTGCCTTGGCAGGAACTAATGGGGATCCATAATAAACCCCAGGAAGAGTAGCTGCTGCATTGGCAGGAACTAATGGGGATCCGTAATAAACCCCAGGAAGAGTAGCTGCTGCCTTGACAGGAACTAATGGGGATCCATAATAAACCCCAGGAAGAGTAGCTGCTGCCTTGGCAGGAACTAATGGGGATCCATAATAAACCCCAGGAAGAGTAGCTGCTGCCTTGGCAGGAACTAATGGGGATCCATAATAAACCCCAGGAAGAGTAGCTGCTGCCTTGACAGAAACTAATGGGGATCCATAATAAACCCCAGGAAGAGTAGCTGCTGCCTTGGCAGGAACTAATGGGGATCCATAATAAACCCCAGGAAGAGTAGCTGCTGCCTTGGCAGGAACTAATGGGGATCCATAATAAACCCCAGGAAGAGTAGCTGCTGCCTTGGCAGGAACTAATGGGGATCCATAATAAACCCCAGGAAGAGTAGCTGCTGCCTTGGCAGGAACTAATGGGGATCCATAATAAACCCCAGGAAGAGTAGCTGCTGCCTTGGCAGGAACTAATGGGGATCCATAATAAACCCCAGGAAGAGTAGCTGCTGCCTTGGCAGGAACTAATGGGGATCCATAATGAACCCCAGGAAGAGTAGCTGCTGCCTTGGCAGGAACTAATGGGGATCCTTAATACATACTAAACGTCATCACCAAGCCTTTGACTACCGGATCAAACATTGTTTTTGTGAAAAGTCCCGAGGAGAAGTTTGAACATGAAGTTAGTGTTTGGAATATCAATCATATAAACTATTAATAATAGTGGTCCTAGATTCCATCCCTGTGGAACGTTTCATCTCAAGAGGAGATGAGATATCTCTGTGAAAAATAATAATCTCTGAACGTTATACTTCAAACTAAATAACAACACAAAAAAAAATCGTCAAACAGATTGATAAAACTAACAACAGAACAGAAATCAGGAACATGTTCTCCACTTGTAATCAAATATAAGATAATCCCAGTTACATAACACACATCCAATCAGTCAGTTGATTATCTTGTAGCCATCTAAATATAACAGCATATAGACAGAGAGGATGGGGGATGTGTTGAAGACATGATATTCTTATTCCACCCACACACTGTGCTGTGATGTAACATCCAGGGCAGAGGATTCATTTCACTCTGTCAGTAACTGGTTATTCAAATTCTGCCCTGAGAGACCAGAAAGGATTTTTTTTTTTTTACATCAGTGCTCAGTCAGATTAGGAGAATAACTGCAAGATAAAATGTAACACAATTTTGATATAAATACCAAGAAGGTAATTATTTTGAGCTGTTTTTTGTCAATCATCCCACTACAAGCTGGTTAATATGGGACAATACCATTTTTTATTTTACCTTTATTTAGGCAAGTCAGTTAAGAACAAATTCGTATTTTCAATGACAGCCTACCGAGGAACGGTGGGTTAACAGCCTTGTTCAGGGGCAGAACGACAGCGTTGTACCTTGTCAGCTCGGGGATTTGAACTTGCAACCTTTCGGTTACTAGTCCAATGCTCTAACCACTAGGCTACCCTGCCGCCCCATTTCAGTTTACTCAATTCAGAAAGTACACTGAAATTGCAATTATCTTCAATGTTTTCCAATGAGGTAAAAAGTTGAATTTGTTTGACTTTCTGAATTGAAATGCCATTGACCCCAACCCTGGTACAGATCATTCAGTAGTCTTGAGTAGTAGACATGTTTAAACTTACAAGACTCCCTCTCTGACTTCTCCAGTGGTGTTCTGTCGTTGTCCTTTCCCATCATCCTCTCCTCCTCCTTGGATAGAGAGTCATAGCCTTGGTCTGACTGGCCACCTGAAACAGACAGACACCGAGTGTACAAAATATTAAGAACACCTTTCCTAATATTGAGTTGCGTCGGGGTCAATTCGTCAGGTCATGGGACTCTACAAGGTGTCGAAAGCGTTCCGCAGGGATGCTGGCCCATGTCGACTCCAATGCTTCCCACAGTTGTGTCAAGTTGGCTGGATGTCCTTTGGGTGGTGGACCAGTCTTGATACACACAGGAAACTGTTCACAAACCGGTGCGCCTGGCACCTACTACCATACCCCGTTCAAAGGCACTTCAATATTTTGTCTTGCCCATTCATCCTCTGAATGGCACACATACACAATCCATGTCTCAATTGTTTCAAGGCTTAAAAATCCTTCTTTAACCTGTCTCCTCCCCTTTCATCTACACTGATTGAAGTGGATTCACCTGGTCTGTCTGTGTCATGGAACGAACAGGTGTTCCTAATGTTTTGTACACTGAGTGTTTCAAGTTTATTTCCCAGAGAGAACAACAGAAACAAACCTTAAGAACCAGTGTGGAGGAGGCACAAACTTTGAGGCATCTGAAGTAAAATATAAACGCAACATGCAAAGTGTTGGTCCCATGTTTCATGAGCTGAAATAAAAGATCCCAGAAATGTTCCATACGCAAATAAACCTTATTTCTCTCAAATCTGTTTCCATCCCTGTTAGTGATCATTTCTCCTTTCCCAAGATAATCCATCCACCTGACAGGTGTTGCATATCAAGAAGCTGATTAAACAGCATGATCATTACACAGGTGCACCTTGTGCTGGGGGACAATAAAAGGCCACTCTAAAATGTGCAGTTTTGTCACACAACACAATGCCACAGATGTCTGAAGTTTAGAGGGAGCGTGTAATTGGAATGCTGACTGCAGGAATGTCCACCAGAGCATTTAATGTTAATTTCTCTACCATAAGCCGCCTCCAATGTCAAATTTGTTAGCACGTTCAACCGGCCTCACAACCACAGACCACGTTTAACCACGCCAGGCCAGAACCTCCACATCCGGCTTCTTCACCTGCAGGATGGTCTGAGACCAGCCACCCAGACAGCTGATGAAATGGTGGGTTTGTACAACCAAAGAATTTCTGGCATCGTGTGGGTGAGCGGTTTGCTGATGTCAACGTTGTGAACAGAGTGCCCCATGGTGGCGGTGGGGTTATGTTATGGGCAGGCATAAGCTACGGACAACGAAAACAATTGCATTTTATTGATGGCAATTTGAATGGACAGAGAAACCGTGACGAGATCCTGAGGCCCGTTGTCGTGCCATTCATCCGCCGCCATCACCTCATGTTTCAGCGTGATAATACACAGCCCCATGTCGCAAGGATCTGAACACAATTCCTGGAAGCAGAACACGTTCTTCCACGGCCTGCGTACTCACCAGACATGTCACCAATTGAGCATCATTTCCTTATATGAACTGTAACTCAGTAAAATCTTTCAAATTGTTGCCTGTTGCGTTTATATTTTTGTTCAGTATAGCAGAGGAGTTCTTGGATAACACCTCCTTTCTCTTTCTCTCTGAAAATAGTTGATCAAACTGGTGCTATTTTTCTCTCAGTGGATTCATCTGGTACAAAAGATCTTACCTTCTCCATGCCATCCTGTACAGAGACATTCTAGTGCATTCTAGTGCAGTACAGAACACAGAGGGGGAGTGAGTGACTGAGTGACTGAGTGAGTGACTGAGTGAGTGACTGAGTGAGTGACTGAGTGAGTGACTGAGTGAGTGACTGAGTGAGTGAGGACAGTAAACGTCGGCTTGTAATGTGAAGAAGGTTAGTGTAAAAAGAAGACATTCTGCCCATCACACACAAGGATGGAGAGAAGAGGTGAGGAGGAACGGAGATGAGAGGTAGCGGATTTAGGTATAGGAGGAAAGGAAAGAGGGAGGAGGGGAGAGAGGGAGGGAGGACAGGAGGGGAGAGAGGGAGGACAGGAGGGGATTGAGGGAGGACAGGAGGGGAGAGAGGGAGGACAGGAGGGAAGAGAGGGAGAACAGGTAGAGGCTTTAAGTACCTGTGCTTGGAGGAGGGGGGAGAGGGATGACAGGAGAGGAGACAGGGAGGACAGGAGAGGAGGGGGGAGAGGAGGGGTAACATCTTTAGGTACCTGTGCTGGAGGAGGGGGGAGAGGAGGGGTAACATCTTTAGGCACCTGTGCTGGAGGAGGGGGGAGAGGAGGGGTAACATCTTTAGGTACCTGTGCTGGATCCATCATCGCTGGAGTCCATCTTGGTGAAGTCTGTATCGATTGAGACCCGCTCAACTGAGTCGTTAGTACTGTCTTCACTACCATGACTGACTGTGTCCAGATCACTGTAGTCTGTAGAGAGAGAACAGAGAGTTAACACTGTCTTCACTACCATGACTGACTGTGTCCAGATCACTGTAGTCTGTAGAGAGAGAACAGAGAGTTAACACTGTCTTCACTACCATGACTGACTGTGTCCAGATCACTGTAGTCTGTAGAGAGAGAACAGAGAGTTAACACTGTCTTCCCTACCATGACTGACTGTGTCGGGATTACTTCAATCTGAGGGAAGATAACAGAGAGATGAGAGTGTGAGTTTTAGGATTGTTTGGATATTACGGAGGGAGGAGAGCCTCTTTCCCCAGGACCAGACTCTGTGTCTGGGCTAAGAGGGAGGGAGGAGAGCTTCTTCCCCCAGGACCAGACTCTGTGTCTGGGCTATTACAGAGAGAGGAGACCAGCCTTTCAAAGCACTTCATGGCTACAGACATGACGTGGGCGTCATGAACAACTGGAGCTCTCATGCATGCTTCAGTGTTGCTTGCCTCGAAGCACGCATAGAAGTAATTTAGCTTATCTGGTAGGCTTGTATCACTGGGCAGCTCGTGGCTGGGCTTCCCTTTGTAGTCTGTAATAGTTTGCAAGCCCTGCCACATCCGACGAGCGTTGGAGCCGGTGTAGTATGATTCGATCTTAGTCCTGTATTGATGCTTTGCCTGTTTGATGGTTCATTTGAGGGCATAGTGGGATTTCTTATACGCTTCTGGGTTAGAGTCCCGCTCCTTGAAAGCGACAGCTCTACTCTTTAGCTCAATGTTGCCTGTAATCCATGGCTTCTGGTTGGGATATGTACGTACGGTTACTATGGGGGCAATGTCATCGATGACCCTTATTGATGAAGCAGGTGACTGATGTGGTATATGCCATCGGATGAGTCCCAGAACCTATTCCAGTCTGTGCAAAACAGTCCTGTACAGTGCATTCGGAAAGTATTCAGATCCCTTGACTTTTTCCACATTTTGTTACGTTACAGCCTTATTCTAAAATGGATTAAAACCTGAATGTCCTTGAGTGGCCCAGCCAGAGCCCAGACTTGAACCCGATCAAACATCTCTGGAGAGACCTGAAAATAGCTGTGCAGCGACACTCCCCATCCAACCTGACAGAGCTTGAGAGGATCTGCAGAGAAGAATGGGAGAAACTCCCCAAATACAGGCGTGCCAAGCTTGTAGCGTCATACCCAAGAAGGCTCAAGGCTGTAATCACTGCCAAACGTGCTTCAACAAAGTACTGAGTAAAGGGTCTAAATATTTATGTAAATTTGATATTTCAATTTTTACAACAAGGTACAACATTTCTAAAAACCTGTTTTTGCTTTTTTCCCTCTTGTTGCACATGTGACATGCTGGTAGAAATGAGTTGAAACTTATTACAGTCCCCGGCCACTAGGAGCACCGCTTCTGGATGAGCATTTTCTTATATAGTTGGTTGAGTGGGTCTTAGTGCCAGCATCGGTTTTGTGGTGCTAAATAGATGGCTACGAAAAATATAATGAAAACTCTCTTTGTAGATAGTGTGGTCTACAGCTTAGTCCTTAATACTAGACATCGCGCACCAGCTGTTATTGACAAATATACACAGACAGCAACCCCTTGTCTTACCGGAAGCAGCTGTTCTGCCCTGCCGATGCAGGAAAACCCAGCCAAATGTATATTATCCTGTATGTCGTTCAGCCACGACTCGGTGAAACATAAGATATTACAGTTTGTCCCGTTGGTAGGATAGTCTTGATCGCAGCTCATCCAGTTTATTCTCCAGTGATTGCATGTTGGCCAATAGGACGGATGGTAGAGGCGGGTTACCCACAAGACACCCAGACCTGCGTCCCCTGTATCGGCGTCTCCTCGTCACGCGAATGAGGGCGATTTATTTCTGGTCGGGTGTCTGAAGGAAATCATTTGCGTCTGACTCGTTAAAGAAAAAATAACTTTGCCCAGTACAAGGTGAGTAATCGTTGTTCGGTCATAAGAGACGGTGGCAGAAAACATTATGTACAAAATAAGTTACAAATAACGCGAAAAAACACAACCCTGTAAAATGGCAGCCATCTCCTCCGGCCTGGAATCGAACCAGGGACTGTCTTCATTCTATTCTTTTATTTAACAAGTCAAGTCAGTTAAGAACAAATTCTTATTTACAATGACGGCCTACCAAAAGGCAAAAGGCCTCCTGCTGGGACGGGGGCCTGGGATTAAACATACCCCGGCCAAACCCTAACGATGCTGGGCCAATTGTGCGACGCCCTATGGGATTCCAAAATCACAGCAGGTTGTGATCCAGCCTGGAATCGAACCAGGGACTGTAGTGACACCTCTAGCATTGAGAGACAACACAGCGGTGTTCCTGGAGAGGGGGATGGATTTACCTGATGTGTCTCTGCTCTGGGTTTGGTTTTGGACCGTCTGTTTCCGTCCCAGCTGTTTGAACCGTCCCACCCCCAGGACCACGTTCCTCAGCTTGGCCCACAGGAAGTAGCCTCCTCTAGTATTGGACGGCCACGTGCTCTCCAACACCGCCTGGAACCAATCAATCAATCAATCAATCTAGCTATCAATCATCAATCTATCAATCCATCAATCAATCAAACTATCAATCAATATATCAATCAATCTATCAATCAATCAAACTATCAATCAATCAATCAATCAATCAATCAAACTATCAATCAATCAATAAAACGATCAATCAATCAAACTATCAATCAATATATCAATCAATCTATCAATCAATCAAACTATCAATCAATCTATCTATCTATCAATCAATCAAACTATCAATCAATCAATAAAACTATCAATCAATCTATCTATCAATCAATCAAACTATCAATCAATCAATAAAACTATCAATCAATCAAACTATCAATCAATCAAACTATCAATCAATCTATCTATCAATCAATAAAACTATCAATCAATCAATAAAACTATCAATCAATCTATCAATCTATCAATCTATCAATCAACCTATCAATAGTACTGGATGGCTAAGTGCTCTCCAACCCCGCCTGGAACTAATCAATCAATACATCGATCAATCAAGCACACATAATATAGTGTATACGGTAGTCTGTGTAGATGTAATTTATTAATCAGCAGGACTCACCTTGTTGTAGTAACCGTAGGTGATGGCGTTGGGTTGGACTCCAGCCTTCTTCATCTCAAACAGAACTCGGACCGCCAGGACAGGCTGGCTGTACTGTCCACACAGCTGCATTAACACCCGGTAACACACCTAGGAGACAGGAGAGGAGAGAGGAGACAGGAGAGGAGACAGGAGACAGGAGAGGAGACAGGAGACAGGAAGTTAGAGTTAGAGAGGACATCAGCACCCTGTAGGACACCTGGAGAGGAGACACAGAGGACATCTATTGTTTCCTACCTCATCGGGTGCCTGCAGCTTCTTGTCCTGCATCTTCCTCAGAATGTCGTAGGCCATGCGTAGTGCCCGCACCTTGGAGTGGCATGCGCTGGCGTAGGCTGGCAGGCATATGAACCACAGGCCGTAACAGTGACGCAGCAGACACTTGGACCACATCTGAGGTACGGAGGCGTGGGATTTAGCCATCCGCTGGGCTGAGCGGATCTCCTGGACACACATCACAACATAAACATTTAACAACTAGAGATATTCTACAGTTCTGACAACAGTGGGTTGAGTGGCGTTTATCAGGAGGTTCGTACGGGCGGTTATACATGAGCCTGGGGGTGCTGCTCTTATTGGAGGGAGTGGGTTGAGTGGCGCCTTAGTCTGTCTGTCTGTCTGTCTGTCTGTCTGTCTGTCTGTCTGTCTGTCTGTCTGTCTGTCTGTCTGACTGACTGTCTCATCCTGTCTGTCTGTCTGTCTAACTACCTGTCTGTCTGTCTGTCTGTCTGTCTGTCTGTCTGTCTGTCTGTCTGTCTGTCTGTCTGTCTGTCTGTCTGTCTGTCTGACTGACTGACTGACTGACTGACTGACTGACTGTCTCATCCTGTCTGTCTGTCTGTCTGTCTGTCTGTCTGTCTGTCTGTCTGTCTGTCTGTCTGTCTGTCTGTCTGTCTGTCTGTCTGTCTGACTGACTGACTGTCTCATCCTGTCTGTCTCATCCTGTCTGTCTGGTCTGGTCTGGTCTGGTCTGGTCTGGTCTGGTCTGGTCTGTCTGTCTGTCTGTCTGTCTGTCTGTCTGTCTGTGGTACGAAGGAGTAGGCCTTAGTCTGCCTGTCTGTCGGTCCGTCCGTCCCTTCTGTGTGTCTGGTTTATGCGAAGCTGCGTGTGGTAATGAGCTCTGACCTGTTTGGAGCGTCTAAAAATGGCGGCAGGGCTGGCTGGACTGGTGTGTCTCTGTGTCAGGCTGGCTGAGGGGGGGTGTGGTCCATCCTGGAGCTCCAACAAATCACGACTCAGCACCGGAAACCCAGAGTAGCTGGACAGGGTTAATACAACACTGTCAGTAGCTGAACAGGGTAAGGGTTAACATAGGAGAGGTTTGAGAATGGCTGGGGGTCACCGAGGAGAGGTTTGGAACGGCTGGGGGTCACCGAGGAGAGGTTTGGAACGGCTGGGGGTCACCGAGGAGAGGTTTGGAACGGCTGGGGGTCACCGAGGAGAGGTTTGGAACGGCTGGGGGTCACCGAGGAGAGGTTTGGAACGGCTGGGGGTCACCGAGGAGAGGTTTTGAACGGCTGGGGGTCACCGAGGAGAGGTTTGGAACGGCTGGGGGTCACCGAGAAGAGGTTTGGAAATCCCTGACATAAGCCACAACACCATCAGTAGTTGTAGAACACAGGCAAAGCTGATATACTGCACAATAAAATGTATTTGACTCAGACAGAAAGAGGGAAAAAAATGGTGTTCCAAAAAAGGTCCAGTCGCCAGGACCACAAATACAAATTCCATCTAGACGTCGTTGCCCTAAAGCACACGACAAACTGTACATACCTCGGCCTAAATATCCAGCGCCACAGGTAACTTCCACAAAGCTATGATCGATCTGAGAGACAAGGCAAGAAAGGCCTTCTATGCCATCAAAAGGAACATAAAATTCAACATACCAATTAGGATCTGGCTAAAAATACTTGAATCAGTTATAAAACCCATTGCCCTTTCTGGTTGTGAGGTCTGGGGTCCGCTCACCAACCAAGACTTCACAAAATGGGGCAAACACCAAATTGAGACTGCATGCAGAATTCTGCAAAAACATCCCCGGTATACAACGTAAAACACCAAATAATGCAGAGCAGAATTAGGCCGATACCCACTAATTATCAAAATCCAGAAAAGAGCCGTTAAATTCTACAACCACCTAAAAGGAAGCGATTCCCAAACCTTCCATAACAATGCCATCACCTACAGAGAGATGAACCTGGAGAAGAGTCCCCTAAGCAAGCTGGTCCTGGGGCTCTGTTCACAAACACAAACAGACCCCACAGAGCCCCAGGACAGCAACACAATTAGACCCAAACAAATCATGAGAAAACAAAAAGATAATTACTTGACACATTGGAAAGAATTAACAAAAAAACAGAGCAAACTAGAACGCTATTTGGCCCTAAACAGAGAGTACACAGTGGCAGAATACCTGACCACTGTGACTGACCCAAACTTAAGGAAAGCTTTGACTATGTACAGACTCAGTGAGCATAGCCTTGCTATTGAGAAAGGCCGCCGTAGGCAGACCTGGCTCTCAAGAGAAGACAGGCTATGTGCTCACTGCCCACAAAATGAGGTGGAAACTGAGCTGCACTTCCTAACCTCCTGCCCAATGTATGACCATATTAGAGACACATATTTCCCTCAGATTACACAGATCCACAAAGAATTTGAAAACAAATCCAATTTTGATAAACTCCCATATCTACTGGGTGAAATTCCACAGTGTGCCATCACAGCAGCAAGATTTGTGACCTGTTGCCACAAGAAAAGGTCAACCAGTGAAGAACAAACACCATTGTAAATACAACCCATATTTATGTTTATTTATTTTAACTTGTGTGCTTTAACCATTTGTACATTGTTACAACACTGTATATATATAATATGACATTTGTAATGTCTTTATTGTTTTGAAACTTCTGTATGTGTAATGTTTACTGTTAATTTGTATTGTTTATTTCACTTTTGTATAATATCTACCTCACTTGCTTTGGCAATGTTAACACATGTTTCCCATGCCAATAAAGCCCCTTGAATTGAATTGAATTGAATTGAGACAGAGATAGATAGAGGGGAGGGCTGAGAGCGCTTATTTTTTTAAAGAATAATCACAAATCACACACTCAGAGTAAGCACAAAATCACAAAGCTTTACAGCGGTGACTAACGCTCCAACAACGGACTGAGCTGAGTCTCTCCCTGCTGAGGAACCTTGGGAGTCCTGGGGGCCCTAGGAGTACTGTTGCGCTCTGGTCGTGTGTGTTCCCTGTCTGCAGTACCTACAGCACTGTGTGTGTGTGTGTGTGTGTGTGTGTGTGTGTGTGTGTGTGCGTGCGTGCGTGCGTGCGTGCGTGCGTGCGTGCGTGCGTGCGTGCGTGTACAGTACCTATAACAGAGTGGATGCTCCTCTCCCTGTGCCAACAGTCTTAGTTCAGGAGGGTTGATGTAAACAGTGTGTTCACTGCGATGGGACTCATCCAGCTCTATCAACCTGGTGTCTTCTGGTCCATCACTGTCCATCTGAATCTGAAAGGGAACACACCTTCCTGATTGATTTGTCCTACATTGTGTCTGTCTACATGACAGTTCTGTCCTCTAGTCTGTCCGTCCACAACACAGTTCACAGTTCAAAGACACGAGAAGGCTACAGACACAGCTAGAAGGCTACAGACACAGCTAGAAGGCTACAGACACAGCTACAGACACAGCTAGAAGGCTACAGACACAGCTAGAAGGCTACAGACACAGCTAGAAGGCTACAGACACAGCTAGAAGGCTACAGACACAGCTACAACGAATCCATACTGCAGCCAAGTTAGCAGAAAGGCATTATTTCTATACACGAGAAGTGAAAGTGCTTTTGCATTGTTCCTGCTACCTGTTTCATCCTTGGCAACGACTAGAAAGCGTGTACAGGGACTAATGCTCTCTATGATCAGTGATCTGTCATCTGTTGCCAGACAGGGACAGGACCAGGAAATCATTGAAATGATGTCAGACAGAGAAGAGACCACTGATTCCAGATCAGTGATTCTAGACCAGTGATTTCAGACCACTGATTCCAGACCAGTGATTCCAGACCAGTGATTCCAGACCAGTGATTCCAGATCAGTGATTCCAGACCAGTGATTCCAGATCAGTGATTCCAGACCAGTGATTCCAGACCAGTGATTCCAGACCAGTGATTCCAGACCAGTGATTCCAGACCACTGATTCCAGACCAGTGATTCCAGACCAGTGATTCCGGACCAGTGATTCCAGACCACTGATTCCAGATCAGTGATTCCAGACCAGTGATTCCAGACCAGTGATTCCAGATCAGTGATTCCAGACCAGTGATTCCAGACCAGTGATTCCAGACCACTGATTCCAGACCACTGATTCCAGACCAGTGATTCCAGACCAGTGATTCCAGACCAGTGATTGCAGGTGATTCCAGACCAGTGATTGCAGGTGATTCCAGACCAGTGATTCCAGACCAGTGATTCCAGACCAGTGATTTCAGACCACTGATTCCAGACCAGTGATTCCAAACCAGTGATTCCAGACCACTGATTTCAGACCACTGATTCCAGACCAGTGATTCCAGACCAGTGATTCCAGACCAGTGATTCCAGACCAGTGATTCCAGACCAGTGATTCCAGACCACTGATTCCAGACCAGTGATTCCAGACCAGTGATTCCAGACCAGTGATTTCAGACCACTGATTCCAGACCAGTGATTTCAGACCACTGATTCCAGACCACTGATTCCAGACCAGTGATTTCAGACCACTGATTCCAGACCAGTGATTCCAGACCAGTGATTCCAGACCACTGATTCCAGACCACTGATTCCAGACCAGTGATTCCAGACCAGTGATTCCAGACCAGTGATTCCAGACCACTGATTCCAGACCACTGATTTCAGACCACTGATTCCAGACCAGTGATTTCAGACCACTGATTCCAGACCAGTGATTCCAGACCAGTGATTCCAGACCAGTGATTCCAGACCACTGATTCCAGACCAGTGATTCCAGACCAGTGATTCCAGACCACTGATTCCAGACCAGTGATTTCAGACCAGTGATTCCAGACCACTGATTCCAGACCACTGATTCCAGACCACTGATTCCAGACCAGTGATTCCAGACCACTGATTACAGACCAGTGATTTCAGACCACTGATTCCAGACCAGTGATTTCAAACCAGTGATTCCAGACCACTGATTTCAGACCACTGATTCCAGACCAGTGATTCCAGACCACTGATTCCAGACCAGTGATTTCAGACCAGTGATTCCAGACCAGTGATTCCAGACCACTGATTCCAGACCAGTGATTCCAGACCACTGATTCCAGACCAGTGATTCCAAACCAGTGATTCCAGACCACTGATTTCAGACCAGTGATTCCAGACCAGTGATTCCAGACCAGTGATTCCAGACCAGTGATTCCAGACCAGTGATTCCAGACCAGTGATTCCAGACCACTGATTCCAGACCAGTGATTCCAGACCAGTGATTCCAGACCAGTGATTCCAGACCACTGATTCCAGACCACTGATTCCAGACCAGTGATTCCAGACCACTGATTCCAGACCACTGATTTCAGACCACTGATTTCAGACCACTGATTCCAGACCAGTGATTCCAGACCAGTGATTCCAGACCAGTGATTCCAGACCAGTGATTTCAGACCACTGATTCCAGACCAGTGATTCCAGACCAGTGATTCCAGACCAGTGATTCCAGACCAGTGATTTCAGACCACTGATTCCAGACCAGTGATTTCAGACCACTGATTCCAGACCAGTGATTCCAGACCACTGATTCCAGACCACTGATTCCAGACCACTGATTCCAGACCACTGATTTCAGACCACTGATTTCAGACCACTGATTTCAGACCACTGATTCTAGACCAGTGATTCCAGACCAGTGATTCCAGACCACTGATTCTAGACCAGTGATTCCAAACCAGTGATTCCAGACCAGTGATTCCAGATCATGACCATATTATAGATCACAGCCCGGGGGGGTCAATGGCGACCCCTATTTACTTACCACAAACGCCTTGTTTACTAACCTCGCCTTAAAGTACATTTCTCTCCGTGAATCTGTTTGTACGCTAGCACAGTATACATGATCCCAGTTCTAGCTCCAAGATGACAATTTGAAGGAACGAAAAAGGTAGATTGTGCTGGAATTCGCTGGAACAGTGAACCATGTCGTCGTCTTGGAGCTAGACCTGGTTCAACGTCGTAGTTCAACAACACTATGACATCACACTATGACATCACACTATGACATCATAACTGAATTCCTCAATCTTTATGCACATTCACAAATATATATAAAAAAAATAAAAAAAACATTTTTCATTTCAGAAACTAAAAGCATTGTATTTGGGACAAATCATTCACTAAACCCTAAACCTCAACTGAATCTTGTAATAAATATTGTGGAAATTGAGCAAGTTGAGGTGACTAAACTGCTTGGAGTAACCCTGGAGTAAACTGTCATGGTCAAAACATATTGATGCAGTAGTAGCTAAGATGGGGAGAAGTCTGTCTATAATAAAGCGCTGCTCTGCCTTCTTAACAGCACTGTTTGGTGGTCAGGTGACACAAAGAGGGACCTTGGAAAATTACAATTGTCTCAGAACAGGGCAGCACGGCTGGCCCTTGGATGGACACAAGAGAGCTAATATTAATAATATTCATGTCAATCTCTCCTGGCTGAAAGTGGAGGAGAGATTGACTTCATCACTACTTGTATTTGTAAGAGGTGTTGACATGCTGAATGCACCGAGCTGTCTGTCTAAACTACTGGCACACAGCCAAGCATACCCCACAAGACATGCCACCAGAGGTCTGTTTAAACTACTAACACACAGCTCAGACACCCATACATACCCCACAAGACATGCCACCAGAGGTCTCTTCACAGTCCCCAAGTCCAGAACAGACTATGTGAGGTGCACAGTACTACATAGAGCCATGACTACATGGAACTCTATTCCACATCAGGTAACTGATGCAGCAGTAGAATCAGATTTATAAAACAGGTAAAAATAGACCTTAGGGGCTTCCCGAGTGGCGCAGCGGTCTAAGGCACTGCATCGCAATTCTAGAGGCGTCACAACAGACCTAGGATCGATCCCAGGCTGTATCACAACCGGCCGTGATCGGGAGACCCATAGGGCGGCGCACAAATGGCCAAGCGTCGTCCGGGTTAGGGGAGGGTTTGGCCGGTGGGGGCTTTACATGGCTCATCGCCCTCCAGCGACTCCTTGTGGTGGGCCCGTGCGCCTGCAGGTTGACCTCAGTAGTCAGTTGAACAGTGTTTCCTCCGACACATTGGTGCGGCTGGCTTCCGGGTTAAGTGGGCGGGTGTTAAGATGCGCGGTTTGGCAGGTCATGTTTCTGGAGGACGTATGACTCGACCGAGCACGTTGGGGAGTGGCAGCGATGAGACAAGATCGAAACTGGTGAGAAAAAAAAGGGGTAAAATACAAAATAAAAAAATGTAAATAACAAAAATACATCTTATGGAACAGCAGGGATTGTGAAAGAGACACAGACGCACAGACACACAGACACATGATAAGATTCTACACACACGCACATGGATGTATTGTATATATGTGGTGGTGGAGTTGTGGCCTGAGGGAACACACTAAATGTGTTATGAAATTTATGTCATGTAGTATTTTAAACTATATGTATATGTCGTATGTTGCTGGAACCCAGGAAGAGTAGCTGCTGCCTTGGCAACAGGAACTAATGGGGATCCATAATAAACCCCAGGAAGAGTAGCTGCTGCCTTGGCAGGAACTAATGGGGATCCATAATAAACCCCAGGAAGAGTAGCTGCTGCCTTGACAGGAACTTATGGGGATCCATAATAAACCCCAGGAAGAGTAACTGCTGCCTTGGCAACAGGAACTTATGGGGATCCATAATAAACCCCAGGAAGAGTAGCTGCTGCCTTGGCAACAGGAACTAATGGGGATCCATAATAAACCCCAGGAAGAGTAGCTGCTGCCTTGGCAACAGGAACTAATGGGGATCCATAATAAACCCCAGGAAGAGTAGCTGCTGCCTTGGCAACAGGAACTAATGGGGATCCATAATAAACCCCAGGAAGAGTAGCTGCTGCCTTGGCAGGAACTAATGGGGATCCATAATAAACCCCAGGAAGAGTAGCTGCTGCCTTGGCAGGAACTAATGGGGATCCATAATAAACCCCAGGAAGAGTAGCTGCTGCCTTGGCAACAGGAACTAATGGGGATCCATAATAAACCCCAGGAAGAGTAGCTGCTGCCTTGGCAACAGGAACTAATGGGGATCCATAATAAACCCCAGGAGGAGTAGCTGCTGCCTTGGCAGGAACTAATGGTGATCCATAATAAACCCCAGGAAGAGTAGCTGCTGCCTTGGCAGGAACTAATGGGGATCCATAATAAACCCCAGGAAGAGTAGCTGCTGCCTTGACAGGAACTAATGGGGATCCATAATAAACCCCAGGAAGAGTAGCTGCTGCCTTGGCAACAGGAACTAATGAGGATCCATAATAAACATCAGGAAGAGTAGCTGCTGCCTTGGCAACAGGAACTAATGGGGATCCATAATAAACCTCAGGAAGAGTAGCTGCTGCCTTGGCAGGAACTAATGGGAATCCATAATAAACCCCAGGAAGAGTAGCTGCTGCCTTGGCAACAGGAACTTATGGGGATCCATAATAAACCTCAGGAAGAGTAGCTGCTGCCTTGGCAACAGGAACTAATGGGGATCCATAATAAACCCCAGGAAGAGTAGCTGCTGCCTTGGCAGGAACTAATGGGGATCCATAATAAACCCCAGGAAGAGTAGCTGCTGCCTTGGCAGGAACTAATGGGGATCCATAATAAACCCCAGGAAGAGTAGCTGCTGCCTTGACAGGAACTAATGGGGATCCATAATAAACCCCAGGAAGAGTAGCTGCTGCCTTGGCAACAGGAACTAATGAGGATCCATAATAAACATCAGGAAGAGTAGCTGCTGCCTTGGCAACAGGAACTAATGGGGATCCATAATAAACCCCAGGAAGAGTAGCTGCTGCCTTGACAGGAACTAATGGGGATCCATAATAAACCTCAGGAAGAGTAGCTGCTGCCTTGGCAGGAACCAATGAGGATCCATAATAAACCCCAGGAAGGGTAGCTGCTGCCTTGGCAGGAACTAATGGGGATCCATAATAAACCCCAGGAAGAGTAGCTGCTGCCTTGGCAGGAACTAATGGGGATCCATAATAAACCCCAGGAAGAGTAGCTGCTGCCTTGGCAGGAACTAATGGGGATCCATAATAAACCCCAGGAAGAGTAGCTGCTGCCTTGGCAGGAACTAATGGGGATCCATAATAAACCCCAGGAAGAGTAGCTGCTGCCTTGACAGGAACTAATGGGGATCCATAATAAACTCCCCAGGAAGAGTAGCTGCTGCCTTGGCAGGAACTAATGGTGATCCATAATAAACCCCAGGAAGAGTAGCTGCTGCCTTGACAGGAACTAATGGGGATCCATAATAAACCTCAGGAAGAGTAGCTGCTGCCTTGGCAGGAACCAATGAGGATCCATAATAAACCCCAGGAAGAGTAGCTGCTGCCTTGGTAACAGGAACTAATGGGGATCCATAATAAACCCCAGGAAGAGTAGCTGCTGCCTTGGCAGGAACTAATGGGGATCCATAATAAACCCCAGGAAGAGTAGCTGCTGCCTTGGTAACAGGAACTAATGGGGATCCATAATAACCCCCAGGAAGAGTAGCTGCTGCCTTGGCAGGAACTAATGGGGATCCATAATAAACCTCAGGAAGAGTAGCTGCTGCCTTGGCAGGAACTAATGGGGGACCACAGATTCCAGAGAGGATATTTCAATATCCTATTACAGATCAGAGCCTAAGAGTTAATTCAGAGAAACAAGCATTAATAATGAGCCCATGTCTATCAGGGTCATAACTCAGCATAACTCTACCCCTCCCTTCTCCCCCTCCTCCCCTCCCCCTCACCCCTCCTTACTCCTCCCTTCTCTCCCTCCTCCCCTCCCCCTCACCCCTCCTTACTCCTCCCTTCTATCCCTCCTCTCCTCCCCCTTCACCTCTCCTTACCCCTCCCTTCTCTCCCTCCTCTCCTCCCCCTTCACCTCTCCTTACCCCTCCCTTCTCCCCCCCCTTCACCTCTCCTTACCCCTCCCTTCTCTCCCTTCTCCCCCCCCCCTTCACCTCTCCTTACCCCTCCCTTCTCTCCCTTCTCCCCCCCCTTCACCTCTCCTTACCCCTCCCTTCTCTCCCTCCTCTCCTCCCCCTTCACCTCTCCTTACCCCTCCCTTCTCTCCCTCCTCTCCTCCCCCTTCACCTCTCCTTACCCCTCCCTTCTCCCCCCCCTTCACCTCTCCTTACCCCTCCCTTCTCTCCCTTCTCCTCCCCCTTCACCTCTCCTTACCCCTCCCTTCTCTCCCTCCTCTCCTCCCCCTTCACCTCTCCTTACCCCTCCCTTCTCCCCCCCCCTTCACCTCTCCTTACCCCTCCCTTCTCTCCCTTCTCCCCCCCCTTCACCTCTCCTTACCCCTCCCTTCTCTCCTGCCTCTCCTCCCCCTTCACCTCTCCCCCCTTCCTTCTCTCCCTCCTCTCCTCCCCCTTCACCTCTCCTTACCCCTCCCTTCTCTCCCTTCTCCCCCCCCCCTTCACCTCTCCTTACCCCTCCCTTCTCTCCCTCCTCTCCTCCCCCTTCACCTCTCCTTACCCCTCCCTTCTCTCCCTCCTCTCCTCCCCCTTCACCTCTCCTTACCCCTCCCTTCTCTCCCTCCTCTCCTCCCCCTTCACCTCTCCTTACCCCTCCCTTCTCTCCCTCCTCTCCTCCCCCTTCACCTCTCCTTACCCCTCCCTTCTCTCCCTCCTCTCCTCCCCCTTCACCTCTCCTTACCCCTCCCTTCTCTCCCTCCTCTCCTCCCCCTTCACCTCTCCTTACCCCTCCCTTCTCTCCCTCCTCTCCTCCCCCTTCACCTCTCCTTACCCCTCCCTTCTCTCCTGCCTCTCCTCCCCCTTCACCTCTCCCCCCTTCCTTCTCTCACTCCTCTCCCCCTCCCTTCTCTCCCTCCTCTCCTCCCCCTTCACCTCTCCCCCCTCCCTTCTCTCCCTCCTCTCCCCCCTCCCTTCTCTCCCTCCTCTCCTCCCCCTTCACCTCTCCCCCCTCCCTTCTCTCCCTCCTCTCCCCCCTCCCTTCTCTCCCTCCTCTCCTCCCCCTCCACCTCTCCTTACCCCTCCCTTCTACCACCCCTCCTCCCCCCCTCTACTTACACCAATAATCTGAACTGCCAATGATAGTCAAGTCCACCCCTCCTCACTCACTCCCCTCCCCCTCTCCTAGTCTACATGAATCCAGCCTCCACTGACCTGAACATAATTCTATAATGTTATGTTGCTCTATGAGGCTTTTACAGAACACACACACACAGACACAGACACAGACACAGACCCTAACCCTAACCCCTAACCCTAACCCCTAACCCCTAACCCAGCACTGCAGCTGAGTCACAACCCAAGAAAAAGCTTGGGGAGAATGTTCTAACTTAGGTTCTAAGCTATAACATGGAAACGTAAAGAATATACAAAGTAATGAAGAAGAAGATGGTCTGAGAGCTTACCTTGCTTCCATTGCTGTAAATCTGTCCAAGCAAGACCCAAGATCACAGGTAGACAGGCAGGCAGACAGGCGGGTAGACAGGCGGGTAGACAGGTGGGAAGACAGACAGGAGAGTGTAGAGGGATTTTACCCAAGATCACAGGTAGACAGACAGGAAGACAGGCAGGTAGGCAGGCAGGTAAACAGACAGGTAGACAGGTGGGAAGACAGACAGGCAGGTAGACAGACAGACAGGTAGACGGGCAGACAGACAGACAGACAGACAGGCATACAGGCAGGTAGACAGGCGGGTAGACAGGCGGGTAGACAGGCGGGTAGACAGTTGGGTAGACAGACGAGTAGACAGGCAGACAGGTAGAGAGGCAGTTAGACAGGTGGGTAGACAGGCGGGTAGACAGACAGGTAGACAGGTGGGTAGACAGGCGGGTAGACAGACAGGTAGACATGCGGGTAGACAGGCAGGTAGACAGTAAGACAGGTAGACAGGCAGGTAGACAGGCAGACAGGTAGACAGGCAGGTAGACAGACAGGTAGACCGACAGGAGAGTGTAAAGGAAATGCACCAGGCAGGTAGACAGACAGGCAGGTAAACAGGCAGGTAGACAGACCGGTAGACAGACAGGAGAGTGTAAAGGAAATGCACCAGACAGGTAGACAGACAGGCAGGAAGACAGGTAGACAGGTAGGTAGACAGACAGGTAGACAGGTGGGTAGACAGGCAGGTAGACAGGCAGACAGGCAGACAGGTAGACAGGCAGACAGGTAGACAGGCAGACAGGTAGACAGGCAGGTAGACAGACAGGTAGACAAACCGGTAGACAGACAGTTAGACAGGTAGGTAGACAGACAGGTAGACAGGTGGGTAGGCAGGTAGACAGGCAGACAGGCAGACAGGTAGACAGGCAGACAGGTAGACAGGCAGGTAGACAGGCAGGTAGACAGACAGGTAGACAGTCAGGAGAGTGTAAAGGAAATGCACCAGGCAGGTAGACAGACAGGCAGACAGACAGGCAGGTAGACAGACAGGTAGACAGTCAGGCAGGTATGCAGGTAGACAGTCAGGAGAGTGTTGAGGAAATGCACCAGGCAGGTAGACAGACAGGCAGACAGACAGGCAGGTAGACAGACAGGTAGACAGTCAGGCAGGTATGCAGGTAGACAGTCAGGAGAGTGTAGAGGAAATGCACCAGGCGGGTAGACAGACAGGTAGACAGTCAGGAGAGTGTAGAGGAAATGCACCAGGCAGGTAGACAGACAGGTAGACAGTCAGGAGAGTGTAGAGGAAATGCACCAGGCAGGTAGACAGACAGGTAGACAGTCAGGAGAGTGTAGAGGAAATGCACCAGGCAGGTAGACAGACAGGTAGACAGTCAGGAGAGTGTAGAGGAAATGCACCAGGCAGGTAGACAGACAGGTAGACAGTCAGGAGAGTGTAGAGGAAATGCACCAGGCAGGTAGACAGACAGGCAGACAGTCAGGAGAGTGTAGAGGAAATGCACCAGGCAGGTAGACAGACAGGTAGACAGTCAGGAGAGTGTAGAGGAAATGCACCAGGCAGGTAGACAGACAGGTAGACAGTCAGGAGAGTGTAGAGGAAATGCACCAGGCAGGTAGACAGTCAGGTAGACAGTCAGGAGAGTGTAGAGGAAATGCACCAGGCAGAGGGAGAAGGAAAGAAAAGAGATGAAGGATTGACTAGAGAACAGAAGGACTCATTGTAGCCTAAAGGGACAAGCTTCCTGCTGGTTGCAGTTTGTTCTACAACTTCCTGAATGTTTTCTGTTGGTTTAGCCAAAGGCCCTGTATTATGATACATTATAAAATACATTCTGGATGAGATACCGAATCTCACAAACAACTCAGATGACGGATAAACTTATCTTCATTTAAAGGGACCACCTACAATTTCGAATACATGAACTGTGTCCTGTGAATGACATATACAGTACATGAAGACTAACAAACCACTGAAATGATGCAATACTACGTGCAGAGAAATACATGCTTCATCGAATACTATTTACGGTGTGCTGGTGGTCCATCTTATTCTCTACGGACTAACAAGCCTTCCCTTATCGACACACTCAAGAAAGCCAGGCTAGAATGTTAGTCTGAGAATACTATAGGACATTATCGTCTTATCTTATCAACACACTGAGAATAATATAGGACATTATCGTCTTATCTTATCAACACACTGAGAACAATATAGGACATTATCGTCTTACCTTATCAACACACTGAGAATACTATAGGACATTATCGTCTTACCTTATCAACACACTGAGAATAATATAGGACATTATCGTCTTACCTTATCAACACACTGAGAATACTATAGGACATTATCGTCTTACCTTATCAACACACTGAGAATAATATAGGACATTATCATCTTACCTTATCAACACACTGAGAATAATATAGGACATTATCGTCTTACCTTATCAACAAACTGAGAATAATATAGGACATTATCGTCTTACCTTATCAACACACTGAGAATAATATAGGACATTATCATCTTACCTTATCAACACACTGAGAATAATATAGGACATTATCGTCTTATCTTATCAACACACTGAGAATAATATAGGACATTATCGTCTTACCTTATCAACACACTGAGAATAATATAGGACATTATCATCTTACCTTATCAACACACTGAGAATACTATAGGACATTATCGTCTTATCTTATCAACACACTGAGAATATTATAGGACATTATCGTCTTACCTTATCAACACACTGAGAATAATATAGGACATTATCGTCTTACCTTATCAACACACTGAGAATAATATAGGACATTATCGTCTTACCTTATCAACACACTGAGAATAATATAGGACATTATCGTCTTACCTTATCAACACACTGAGAATAATATAGGACATTATCGTCTTACCTTATCAACACACTGAGAATAATATAGGACATTATCGTCTTACCTTATCAACACACTGAGAATACTATAGGACATTATCGTCTTACCTTATCAACACACTGAGAGTAATATAGGACATTATCGTCTTACCTTATCAACACACTGAGAATAATATAGGACATTATCGTCTTACCTTATCAACACACTGAGAATAATATAGGACATTATCGTCTTACCTTATCAACACACTGAGAATAATATAGGACATTATCGTCTTACCTTATCAACACACTGAGAATAATATAGGACATTATCGTCTTATCTTATCAACACACTGAGAATACTATAGGACATTATCGTCTTACCTTATCAACACACTGAGAATAATATAGGACATTATCGTCTTATCTTATCAACACACTGAGAATACTATAGGACATTATCGTCTTACCTTATCAACAGACTGAGAATAATATAGGACATTATCGTCTTACCTTATCAACACACTGATAATAATAATAATATAGGACATTATCGTCTTACCTTATCAACACACTGAGAATACTATAGGACATTATCGTCTTACCTTATCAACACACTGAGAATAATATAGGACATTATCGTCTTACCTTATCAACACACTGAGAATAATATAGGACATTATCGTCTTACCTTATCAACACACTGAGAATAATATAGGACATTATCATCTTACCTTATCAACACACTGAGAATAATATAGGACATTATCGTCTTACCTTATCAACACACTGAGAATAATATAGGACATTATCGTCTTACCTTATCAACACACTGAGAATAATATAGGACATTATCATCTTACCTTATCAACACACTGAGAATAATATAGGACATTATCGTCTTACCTTATCAACACACTGAGAATAATATAGGACATTATCGTCTTACCTTATCAACACACTGAGAATAATATAGGACATTATCGTCTTACCTTATCAACACACTGAGAATAATATAGGACATTATCGTCTTACCTTATCAACACACTGAGAATAATATAGGACATTATCGTCTTACCTTATCAACACACTGAGAATATTATAGGACATTATCGTCTTACCTTATCAACACACTGAGAATATTATAGGACATTATCATCTTACCTTATCAACACACTCGTCGAAGAAGGCCAGACTGGCGTCTTTATCGCTGACGAAGGAACATTCCTCGATGAACCGGATAAACATCTGGGTCTTGATCATCTGGGAGTAGAACTTCTGGTGGGAACGATCCCGGCTCTTCAAGAACCCTGAGGAGCATGACAACCATATGACAACCATATGACAACCACATGACAACCATATGACAACCACACGATAACCACACGACAACCATATGACAACCATATGACAACCATATGACAACCATATGACAACCACACGACAACCATATGACAACCACACGACAACCATATGACAACCATATGACAACCACATGACAACCACACGACAACCATACGACAACCATACGACAACCATATGACAACCATATGGCAACCATATCACAACCACACGACAACCACATGACAACCACACGACAACCACATGACAACCATATGACAACCATATGACAACCACACGACAACCACACGACAACCACACGACAACCACACGATAACCACACGACAACCACACGACAACCACACGACAACCACACGATAACCATATGACAACCACACGACAACCACACGACAACCCACGACTGACAAACCATACGGACAACCTTATGACAACCACACGACACCACACTCACGACAACCCACACGACAACCACATCACAACCACATGACCAACCCATATGACAACCATCATGGACAAACCACACGACAACCACACGACAACCACACGACAACCACACGACAACCATATGACAACCACACGACAACCACATGACAACCATATGACAACCATATGACAACCACATGACAACCATATGACAACCACACGACAACCACACGACAACCACACAAAACCCAGGAAGAGTAGCTGCTGCCTTGGCAACAGGAACTAATGGGGATCCATAATAAACCAGAAGAGTAGCTGCTGCCTTGGCAACAGGAACTAATGGGGATCCATAATAAACCTCAGGAAGAGTAGCTGCTGCCTTGGCAACAGGAACTAATGGGGATCCTAATAAACCCTAGGAAGAGTAGCTGCTGCCTTGACAGGAACTAATGGGGATCCATAATAAACCCAGGAAGAGTAGCTGCTGCCTTGACAGGAACAATGGGGATCCATAATAAACCCCAGGAGATAGCTGCTGCCTTGGCAGGAACTAATGGGGATCCATAATAACCCCAGGAAGAGTAGCTGCTGCCTTGGCAACAGGAACTAATGGGGATCCATAATAAACCCCAGGAAGAGTAGCTGCTGCCTTGGCAACAAGAACTAATGGGGATCCATAATAAACCCCAGGAAGAGTAGCTGCTGCCTTGGCAGAAACTAATGGTGAGCCATAATAAACCCCAGGAAGAGTAGCTGCTGCCTTGGCAACAAGAACTAATGGGATCCATAATAAACCTCAGGAAGAGTAGCTGCTGCCTTGGCAACAGGAACTAATGGGGATCCATAATAAACCTCAGGAAGAATAGCTGCTGCCTTGGCAACAGGAACTAATGGGGATCCATAATAAACCTCAGGAAGAGTAGCTGCTGCCTTGGCAACAGGAACTAATGGGGATCCATAATAAACTCAGGAAGAGTAGCTGCGCCTTGGCAACAGGAACTAATGGGGATCCATAATAAACCTCAGGAAGAGTAGCTGCTGCCTTGGCAACAGGAACTAATGGGGATCCATAATAAACCTCAGGAAGAGTAGCTGCTGCCTTGGCAACAGGAACTAATGGGGATCCATAATAAACCTCAGGAAGAGTAGCTGCTGCCTTGGCAGGAACTAATGGGGATCCATAATAAACCAGAAAGAGTAGCTGCTGCCTTGGCAACAGGAACTAATGGGGATCCATAATAAACCCAGGAAGAGTAGCTGCTGCCTTGACAGGACTAATGGGGATCCATAATAAACCCCAGGAAGAGTAGCTGCTGCCTGGACAGGAACTAATGGGGACCATAATAAACCAGGAAGAGTAGCTGCTGCCTTGGCAGTAACTAATGGGGATCCATAATAAACCCCAGGAAGAGTAGCTGCTGCCTTGGCAGGAACTAATGGGGAACCATAATAAACCCCAGGAAGAGTAGCTGCTGCCTTGGCAACAATAACTAATGGGGATCCATAATAAACCCCAGGAAGAGTAGCTGCTGCCTTGGCAGAAACTAATGGTGAGCCATAATAAACCCCAGGAAGAGTAGCTGCTGCCTTGGCAACAAGAACTAATGGGGATCCATAATAAACCTCATGAAGAGTAGCTGCTGCCTTGGCAACAGGAACTAATGGGGATCCATAATAAACCTCAGGAAGAGTAGCTGCTGCCTTGGCAACAGGAACTAATGGGGATCCTAATAAAACTCAGGAAGAGTAGCTGCTGCCTTGGCAACAGGAACTAATGGGGATCCATAATAAACCTCAGGAAGAGTAGCTGCTGCCTTGGCAACAGGAACTAATGGGGATCCATAATAAACCTCAGGAAGAGTAGCTGCTGCCTTGGCAACAGGAACTAATGGGGATCCATAATAAACCCTAGGAAGAGTAGCTGCTGCCTTGGCAAAGGAACTAATGGGGTATCCATAATAAACCTCAGGAAGAGTAGCTGCTGCCTTGGCAACGGAACTAATGGGGATCCATAATAAACCCAGGAAGAGTAGCTGCTGCCTTGACAGGAACTAATGGGGATCCATAATAAACCCCAGGAAGAGTAGCTGCTGCCTTGGCAACAGGAACTAATGGGATATAATAAACCCCAGGAAGAGTAGCTGCTGCCTTGGCAACAGGAACTAATGGGGATCCATAATAAACCCCAGGAAGAGTAGCTGCTGCCTTGACAGGAACTAATGGGGATCCATAATAAACCCCAGGAAGAGAGCTGCTGCCTTGGCAGAAACTAATGGGGATCCATAATAAACCCCCGGGAGAGTAGCTGCTGGCTTGGCAGGAACTAATGGGGATCCATAATAAACCCCAGGAAGAGTAGCTGCTGCCTTGGCAGGAAATAATGGTGATCCATAATAAATCCCAGGAAGAGTAGCTGCTGCCTTGGCAGGAACTAATGGGGATCCATAATAAACCCCAGGAAGAGTAGCTACTGCCTTGGCAGGAACTAATGGGGATCCATAATAAACCCAGGAAGAGTAGCTGCTGCCTTGGCAGGAACTAATGGGGATCCATAATAAACCCCAGGAAGAGTAGCTGCTGCCTTGGCAGGAACTAATGGGGATCCATAATAAACCCCAGGAAGAGTAGCTGCTGCCTTGGTAACAGGAACTAATGGGGATCCTCATAAAATACCAAATACCTGGACATATACTAGATCAGACACACTTCTGATAAGACTTGAAAGAAAACATTACTTCAAGCTTTTCTAGGACTCTACTGAAATCCATCTTCATGTCCCTTCTGTCTCTAATGTGTGTGTCTGCGTGTGTGTGTGTGTGTGTGTGTGTGTGTGTGTGTGTGTCTAATTTACGACCAGTAGAGGGTAATAAAACAGAATCGTTTGATCCTCTGAAATGTAAGATGTCTAATTTACAATGGGTTGAGATAAGCACGTGCAACTCGTTGGACTCTTCCACGTAAATCCTTCATTGACTTCAAAGGGAGACTTACACAACATTTCTGTTTCAACGTATTGGTATCTTAAGTCACAGATACTGCTGAACTAAACTATAGAAGATGCCTGATTGATGAGAGGTACTGTCTATCCACTGGTATGTAACATGAAACACGGACGAATTTACAACGGGCTGAATCAGGAGCACGCAATGCGGACTCCAGCGTATCCGTTTCCAGGCTCACCTTCAGTCAGCTGTTGGTACAGACTACCCAGGGTATTGAGGAGATGTTTGCAGGCTTTCTGTGGTAGTATCTTCCATGTTAGGGCCCTCTTCTCCTCCTTACTGAAAACACAACACAAGAGATTAGGAGACGAGGAGATGAGGAGACGAGGAGACGAGAAAGAGATAGAAAGACAGCAGGAGGAAGAAGAGATGAGGGGAGGGAGGACATCCACACAGGATTGCTAACACTGAAAGCATTAGGAAGAGATGGAGGGAGGGAGGGCGAAAGAGAGAGAGAGAGAGAGAGAGAGAGAGAGAGAGAGAGAGAGAGAGAGAGAGAGAGAGAGAGAGAGAGAGAGAGAGAGAGAGAGAGAGAGAGAGAGAGAGAGAGAGAGAGAGAGAGAGAGGGAGGGAGGGAGGACAACAGGAGGAAGAGCTGAAATGAGGGAGGGAGGGAGGACAACAGGAGGAAGAGCTGAAGGGAGGGAGGACAACAGGAGGAAGAGCTGAAAGGAGGGAGGGAGGGAGGACAACAGGAGGAAGAGCTGAAGGGAGGGAGGGAGGACAATATGAGGAAGAGCTGAAAGGAGGGAGGACAACAGGAGGAAGAGCTGAAAGGAGGGAGGGAGGACAACAGGAGGAAGAGCTGAAGGGAGGGAGGGAGGACAATATGAGGAAGAGCTGAAGGGAGGGAGGGAGGACAATATGAGGAAGAGCTGAAGGGAGGGAGGGAGGACAATATGAGGAAGAGCTGAAAGGAGGGAGGGAGGACAACAGGAGGAAGAGCTGAAGGGAGGGAGGGAGGACAATATGAGGAAGAGCTGAAAGGAGGGAGGGAGGACAACAGGAGGAAGAGCTGAAGGGAGGGAGGGAGGACAATATGAGGAAGAGCTGAAAGGAGTGAGAGAGGACAACAGGAGGAAGAGCTGAAAGGAGGGAGGGAGGGAGGACAACAGGAGGAAGAGCTGAAAGGAGGGAGGGAGGACAACATGAGGAAGAGCTGAAGGGAGGGAGGGAGGACAACAGGAGGAAGAGCTGAAGGGAGGGAGGGAGGACAATATGAGGAAGAGCTGAAGGGAGGGAGGGAGGACAATATGAGGAAGAGCTGAAAGGAGGGAGGGAGGACAACAGGAGGAAGAGCTGAAAGGAGGGAGGGAGGACAACAGGAGGAAGAGCTGAAAGGAGGGAGGGAGGACAACAGGAAGAGCTGAAGGGAGGGAGGGAGGACAATATGAGGAAGACTGAAAGGAGGGAGGGAGGACAACAGGAGGAAGAGCTGAAAGGAGGAGGGAGGACAAACGGAGGAAGAGCTGAAAGGAGGGAGGGAGGACAATATGAGGAAGAGCTGAAAGGAGGGAGGGAGGGAGGACAACAGGAGGAAGAGCTGAAAGGAGGGAGGAGGGAGGACAACAGGAGGAAGAGCTGAAAGGAGGGAGGGAGGACAACATGAGAGAGCTGAAGGGAGGGAGGAGGACAACAGGAGGAAGGCTGAAGGGAGGGAGGGAGGACAATATGAGGAAGAGCTGAAAGGAGGGAGGGAGGGAGGACAACAGGAGGAAGAGCTGAAAGGAGGGAGGGAGGGAGGACAACAAGGAGGAAGAGCTGAAAGGAGGGAGGGAGGAGGACAACAGGAGGAAGAGCTGAAAGGAGGGAGGGAGGACAACATGAGGAAGAGCTGAAGGGAGGGGGGAGGAGGACAATATGAGGAAGAGCTGAAAGGAGGGAGGGAGGACAACATGAGGAAGAGCTGAAGGGAGGGATTTTGATTGCTGTGTTTCTTGTCTGAGGGGTTTGAGGAAATGGCTAACTGTTTTGTGTTTTGTGTTTAGAGTTTTGTGTTTAGAGTACCTGACAAGTAGTTTCAGCAAAAGTGTGTTAATTAACAATTGGTAAAAACTGTAATTAAGCACAACATGGAAAATTGTATTGTGATTGTATTTCTGTCCTCTGAAAAGAAAACGGACAATAACATATTTTTCCCTGAGTGCGTCATTATCGTTACACAACAACATGACAAACCAAAGAGACAAGAGGTTATGGGAGATTGGTATTGGTAGAGGTCATAGGTCATAGGTAGAGGTGACTGAGGGTGGTCTATCAGGTAACACCACTGCCTGCAGCACATATCCTCTGTCTGAATAACATGGAAACACGAACTGGGACACTGCAAACGTCAGGGTCATAGATAGAGGTCAGGGTTCAGGGGTTACAACGACTGTCGACACAGCAGACCTCATGGTTAAGGTTGCAGGGTCAGAGGTCAGGTGTTAGAGGTCAGACTTACTGTAATATGTTGTTGGTGTCCAGGTCGACGCAGCAGACGTCGGGCGGAGGCACGTAGAGGTCAAAGTAACGCGAGTCGACGCCCACGA